>NC_047042.1:18097642-18357642 GCF_011762595.2 Tursiops truncatus
CCCTGCATTGGCAGGCAGATTCTTAACCACTGCGCCACCAGGGAAATCCCTAAGTCTGTTTTTAAGATTTCAGTTTCACATTGTTTATTGCTGGTATGTAGAAATACAATTGATTATTATATCTTGAGCTTATATCCTGCTACTCTCTTCACTCGTTAGTTTTAGTAGCTTTTTTGCAGCTTCCTTAAGCTTTTTCATGTAGACAATCAGGTTGTCTATGAATAGAGGTATGTTACTGAGTGCAAGTTCATGTCCCCGACACACAGTGAGGCCAGTCAAGCAGAAACGTCGAGTTTGAGAAACCTTTCAAGTAGAGAAAGGTTTATTGCAGGGCTGAGCAAGGAGAACGGGTGGCTCAAGCTCAAAAAACCCCCAAACTCCCTGAGAAATTTCAGCAATGCATTTTTTTAAGGAAAGGTAAGGAAGGGGCATCCCAGGGTATGTGATCAGCTCATGCACAGTTCTCTGATGGGTTGATGATGATCACTCCTTAGGCGGCAGAAAGTCTGGAGGCTACCTGCTCACGATCATCAGGTGGTTAATTTCTAACGTTTGTTGGTGGTTTTAGCATCTGAAAAACTCAGGAAGTATGCATGAGATACTATTATCTGGTACTTCAGAGAGGAGCTGCTGCAGAGGATGTGGGGGAGGGGTCTGTCTTGGGACGGCCCCATAGGCTCCTGCTCGGCTGTGGATAGTTCTTACTTTCCAGTCTGGGTACCTTTTTATTTATTTATTTTGTCTGATTGTGCCGACTAGAGCTTCCAGGCCAGTGTTGAATAGAAGTAGGGAGAGCAGGCATACTTACCTTGTTCCTGATCTTAGGTGGGGGAAGCATTCAGTCTTTCACCATTAGGACTGATGTTACCTGTAGATTTTTCATAGGTGTTCTTCTAGTCCTGCTTTGTTGAGAATTTTCATTGGGAATGCATGTTGGATATCGTGAAATGTTTTCTGTATGTTTGTTGATCTGCTATATAGTTTTTCTTTTTTTTAGTGTTAATTATGGTGAATTACATCTGTTGATTTTTTAATGTTAAACAAGTTTTCATTCTTGGAATAGACCCCACTTGGTCATGATGTATTATCGTTTTTATATGTTGTTTAATTTGAAACATCACCATCAGAGGGCTAAGAAACTAGGGTCAGTGAAAGAAAATGTTACCTAATATTTTTTGCTAGAAAATAGAGACTTTGCTGAAAATTCTTCCAGACTGTTGTCTGTGAGAGAGTTCTGAACTTTCAATTTACTGTTCAAATTGAACCTGTTTTTTGCTCAGCAAGGAAAAGGGAGTCATCTTTATCTTGGCCAACAATTCCCCCAAAACAGCTAAGAAGGATAGTTTCAGAATTGTCTTCTTTGAAGCCTTATAAACGGTATAGGTAGAGATTTAGTTTTAGTTTTTTTGGGTGTGCTTGGGAGATAGGAGTCAGAGTGAACTTAAAAACTGCTTAACAATCCATTCTTGCTCTCATGTGTTTGTAATCCAATCTAACATTTACTTTTTAAGAATAAAAGGAAAACTTTGGGGACTTACCTAGCAGTACAGTGGTTGGGATTCTGCACTTTCACTGCCGAGGGCGTGGGTTCAATCCCTAGTCGGGGAGCTAAGATCTTGTAAGAGTTGTGGCACAGCCAAATTAAAAAAAGAAAAAGAAGAAAACTTTTAAGTGATAAATGCATGATTTTTATATTAAATAGTATAAATAGTGAGGTACAATTGTATCAACCAAAGCCCTAAGTCAAGGGTAGTCCTCAACTGCTGGACCCTAACGGGTTCTCTGCTTGATGCCATCAGCAGGGTCCTTCTGTGGCACTGCTGTTGTCCTGTGCTTCTGTACTGACTGATGGTGAAGAAGCGGAAGGAGGGGGCCTTGTCTAGTCTTTGGCTGGTCTTAGGATTCCTTTTGTGTGGACAGTGTTGTGGGCCACAGGGTATCCTCTGCTAATAGCCATCGTGGCATGTGTTGTTTGCTAAGTTGAGGGAATTGGAGAAGAGTATCCGTTTTCTCTTAATTCCCTGGATGTTGAAGCAGTTGGTGTGGTCTGCCTTGGGGAGATGTGCTCCGCCCTCTGGTAGCCTGAGTGTTAGTTACTGTTCTTTGAGAAGAGATTGAAAAATGTTCGGAAAGACTGTCATTTCCTGTAGAAATCTGGGGGTTAGGATGTGACAATATGTGGACTGCAGATTTGAAATTGTGTACGTCAGATTTTCAAAATAAAAATTAGGATGTGTTTGGGACTTCCCTGGCAGTCCAGTGGTTAAGACTCCACACGTCCAATGCAGGGGGCGTGGGTACAATCCCTGGTCTGGGAAATAAGATCCTGTATGCTGCGCGGCAAGGCCAAAAAAAAAAAACCAACTTAGGATATGTTTAGTGCTTTCAGTTGTTTTTATATTTGTGTTTAAGTTTTACTTTTATGCACCTCTTGTTAGTTGGCCTATTTTCTGGCACAGTATTCTCAGTGTGAGGGCTCTTGAAATAACTGGACTAAGTAATTTCTTTTGTTCAACTTCAGTCCCGTTGAGAAAAGGAAGGGCTGTTCTTATGCTGTGACTACACTGGAAATAGTGCTTGTCTATCTTAGGTCACATGTACACACTCTGGCTGTTCAAGAATTCAAATCTGAAACATAAAATAGCGGTAGAGGTTTCTTCTCTTTATGCATAATTAAATTAGTTTTAAATTTAGAAACCTTCATGTTAGCAATAATATGCAATTAAGTGGTAAGTAGCTTTCAATTAAACTATCAAGTGTTCCTGTTTAGTAAGACCAGGAAATGGTCTTCTGGGTATTAAAAATGGAGTGCATTTCTTACTGGTGCACAGAGTGTGGTGGTCTTTGGAGTCAGACCCAGTTTGCAGCCCTGAACTGACTACTTACTATCTCTGAGACTTTTGCCCACTTCAGCAGTGTAGAAATAATAACACATGTTGTAAGAAACAGTAGACCTGAGTGTTTCCTAAATACTTTGTGCTGTGAAATGTGGCTAATTCCTTGAAGAAATGGTTTTGTGAGCAGACCTGTCTGGAATTTGTAGCATCCTGTTTTCTTGGAGGTTCCCACTGTGTGTTAAGACACTGGGCTCTGAGAACCACTTTGGTCAAGAAATCTGCTTGCTTTGTTCAGCTAAGCATTTCCCAGGCAGAACTTCTCCCTTCTTCCTTCCCCGCCCCTGCTCCCTCCCCGTGTGGGAAGTCTGCAGCATGTTTCAGTTTACTTTTGTTTCATGGATCCTGGTTTTGAAAAGAAAGTGCTTAGCACAGTATCCCAAATTTTACTTGAATAATGGTAGATTTCTTTTCGTCCTTTTCATTGTTAATTTGAATGATTTAAACACTGTTGTGAACTCAGAGCCCACTTTATTTTTGGTTTAGCCTTGTATGTAAGTAATAAGCCATTTTCTCTTCCAGTTTTATTGAGATGGAATTGACTTAAGCACTGTGTGAGTTTAAGCAGTACAGCCTAACGACTTGACATCTATATATTGAGAAATGATTACCACAATAAGTTTAGTTAACACCCATTCATTCATTTAATAATTTGCTATATTTTATTCCTAATTTACTATTTCAGTTATGTCTTTTGCCCAAATTGTTGTTATAGACCTTGATATTAAAATCCAGGAAAAGCAAGTGTGGTATGAGAGTAAGAATCATAGAAAGTTAGTATCTGGTCAAATTCCTGCTTTACTAATTCAACACAGTTTAAATATTCATCAGCATTCATAATACTTCTTGAACTGCTACTCCTGGCCCTCTGTTAGATATAGTGGAGGATGTGATTTAGATGCTTCCTGCTTTGAGCCTCTCAACACTAGGCACGAAACATCCATGTCTTTCTTGAGTGATTTGTAAGAATTCTGCAGATGTAAAAAGTGAGAACATTTTTGCAATAAATAGAGCAGTAGATGTTAAAGAATGAAATGTAGAAAAGTATTTTTTTAAGGAAATAATTGGAAGAGATATAGAACGAATAAAGTAAAATAGAAATAAAAAGAATAAAAGAGTAATTTAATATCCAGAGATGTTTGCTGCTAACATCTTATCTTCCCAGACTTTTTCTTGTGTGTTTCACAAAAAATGGTATCATATTACGCATGCTACTTTGTACCCTGCTTATTTTGTTGATGATGTCAAGTGAAGGTCTTTTAGATGCCTGTGAAGCGTCCTTACCTCCCCAAAAGTCAACCTTAACACTGGGTGCTCTCTCTTGCTCTCCAACCTGTTTCCTGGCAGGAGCTTTAGGCTGAGGAAGAGTGGTGAGAGCAGTAAGTTCTTTTGGTGGGTAAAGTGTCATATATTATATAATTCCTTGTTGGCTATGCATAAACTCTTGGTGTATGCGCAACTCTGCAGAGTCCACATCCTTTGTTTCGGTGAGTTGTGTTATACTGACCCCGAAAGATTTGCATTTAACTTGTTGCTTAGAAGAAAAAAGATTGTTTAGAAATGTCAAGAGCTAGAATATACATATTATGTACAGCTAGACTTACAGATAAAACCTCCAGTTATTGTTACAGCGTGCTGGGTGGTTCATTGCTTTTCTAAGTTAAATTAAAAAAAAAAAAGCCTAAAAGAAAGACATAGGGGGCATTTTTCTCTTGATGAAAGGTAGTCTTGAAAAAATGTTGTATTATTAAACATGTTTTTAAATCTGATTTTATTATTTAGAGTTTTATTTAATGGTATCAGGAACTGACAAGGAAGAACGAGTTTCCATTGCTAGTTTTCTGAAATTTAATTTTTTTCTTTCTTTCTTTTAAATAATAAAAGGTGGCTATCATCCAGTGAAAATTGGAGACCTCTTCAATGGCCGGTATCATGTTATTAGGAAGCTAGGATGGGGACACTTCTCTACTGTCTGGCTGTGCTGGGATATGCAGTAAGTGTTCCTTGTCATTCGTGCTTTTGATTCCTGGTCTGGTTCAAAACATCTTTATTTTACAACAAGCTAAGGCTGAGGAGCACACCTGCTTCTGTTGTGGCATGTAAAGCGCACAGCACAGGCCTGCCCCACCCCAGACTTGCCCCTCTCACTTTGAAGTTCATTTGCCTGTCATCTTTAAATATTAATTTTCTTCTGCCTTTATATCTGAGGCTTATTCATTGTAATTGCGCTACACTCGGGTCATATTGTTTTTCTAGTAATTCATCCATACCAGAAAAACATTCAAATATAAAATAATAATGTTTAGGCCTTTCCAGTCAGTGGGTTTCAACTCTTTTTGAAAGCCATGACCCATAATATGAAACTGCATCCTTAGAGTACACGTACACATGTGTAGTGTGTGTGTGAATTGAAACAAAAGTGTTATAATACTTGATCTTAACCATATGTGATGAACTCTGACATCTATCTAGTCGACTTGATTTTTATGAGGACAAAACAAAAACACAAAGCAAAGAAGAGATTGATACATGAACCCACTGCTTTACTGTAACCCCACAATTTGAAAAGTACTATTTTAAAGGAAAGCTTATTGAAAGTCGCTGTTTATTGGAGTTTATTAGAGTTCATTATGATGTCTAGTTTATTAGTCTAGTTTATTAGAGTTATTATAAATGATCACTTCTGTTAAAATTTTTTTTAATGCATTTTTTTTTTAAGGGGAAAAAGATTTGTTGCAATGAAAGTTGTAAAAAGTGCCCAGCATTATACAGAGACAGCCTTGGATGAAATAAAATTGCTCAAATGTGTAAGTACTACAAAAATGTGAATGATATCAGAAAGGTTAATGATGAAATTTCACGGAGGGATTTTTCTGGGTTTTACTAAATTAATTGAATTTATTATTTGTAAGTTCAAATACTGAATCTTTTATTTTTTACAACATTTATTAAACAGTTTTGGTTGGTACAATGGAAATGACTTTCAGTCTTAAACACTTCTGTTCTTGAATTCATTTTTCTCTCCATAGGTTCGAGAAAGTGATCCCACTGACCCAAATAAAGACATGGTGGTACAGCTAATCGATGACTTCAAAATTTCAGGCATGAATGGAATACGTATCCTTTCTGATGGTTCTGTTGCTTCCTAATGGCTGAATTATACTCTAGTTTTTCTTTTTACTTTTAAAAAGTGGAAATATTTTAAGCCCTATACACTTGTGTTTGCTGATTCACTCTCCACATGCAGGCTCTAGCGTCTTCGTGTTATATGATTCTTGAAAGATGAAAGTTTCTTAGTTATAAGGTGAATTGTTCCTTTTGCTTTTTGAATAGGGAGGCCTTAGTTCTGATTCTGGAAAAGAAGTGTGTCCTACAAGTGGAGCAAGGGCATCTCACGACCTCCCTTTCTCTTTTGAGGATGTCAGTTTTAATTGGGCTGCTGTTATATTGTTTGCATGCTTAGTAGTTTTGGGGGAGGGAGGGCTCAGGAGGAAGTGAATGGGGGTAGTGTGGAAGGAGCTCTTATCTTTACCCTCCTCCTGCCCAGGGCATTGGTAAAGGACAGCCCCAGAGGTCGCAGTGACAGCAGAATAACGTGTAGCTCAGAGCTTTTGGCAGAAGCGGAGAGAAGAGATAATGCCTTTAGTTTCCAGAATGCTGTTTCCATATTTTAGTATTGGATCCTCTGAGATAGCCCTGTATGGGCCTGATCTAAGCAATACTTTCATTCCCCAAGGTTCAGGAATACCAAACTGTGTATTCATTATCTTGTGACTGGTGAGTGCCGGGTGTGCGTCAAGAGCCAGGCTCTTCTCCTCCTTCCTGATCTTTTATTCTTTCCTTTATCATGTTTGGAACAGATCCAAAATTTTGATATTTGACCTGTTCAAGCTCCAGAACCTGAGGACAAAGCCTTCTCCCAGCTTACACCCCAGAATGACAGCCTGTTTCTGCATCTACTAAGACTTAATCCCATAGGGAAGCACTTTCTTCACACCCTATGTATTTGTGGAGCTTTTTATATTTCTTCTAGAGATCAGATTTGAGGATACTAGCAAGTTCTGGTGACTGCTGATGTTACCTCACCCTTTGCCTCAAGATCCTTTCTGCTAGCTGCAAAGTACATTTTCCCCTCTTGATCGATAGAAAGATAGAGCTGGTCCTTCTCTGCGCCTGGTCTCCAAGTGAGCCTGTTTGTTTATGTGCAGGCAGGGTAGCCCTTCCTCTTGCATCAGATCTGGGAGGCAGTTCTTAAGACAGCTGATAGAGGGTTTCTTTGGAGAAAACACCTGATTTGTAGGTAAATGGAGGGATTTTTTTTTGATATATATTGAATACGTTCCAGTGGCTATTTCTACTGTTAAGTAGTCCAGATATGTGAATGCTTTGAGAACACTCAGGTCATAATTTAGAAGCCATGGGCTTTGGCTCTATGCCTGCTACTAACTTTAGACCTTAGTTGCCATTTTTTTAATGAGCTTGGGAAATAGTAAGGAACTTCTAGCTTTAGATCATCTATGCCTAAGTCTGTAGCACATACGCTGTCCAGTGTCATAGAAATATTTTTCTTATTTTTATTAAAGATATTTAAAGCAATAGTTATTATGATGATGTGGTAGATCCAGATATTGTAAAAAATATTAACTCATCTGACCTTCTTATAGGCCTGTATGTAGGTCTCCAGGGCTGAACAAAATATTCTCAGAGGGTTTCAGAGCCATTTAAAATCTTTCTGTATGAATGACATGAATATATTTATATGAGGGGATTTGGTGGCTCACAGTTCTGGAGGGTCAGTGGTTGACTAGAATTTCTATTAAAAAACAAAACAAAACAAAACCCAGATTTCTGAGATTTCATTATTATAGGTTGGTCTTAATGGCCATGCCATGTCTTGTGATCATACATCCTTAAAAACTTAAAAATTGATCTAGTGACCCAGTGAAAGATACTGTTGAAGGAAAAGATTAAATGTCTTCACTGTGTTTGGTAAATTTCTGTTTTATAAAGTGTTTTATGTGATGTATAGGATAGAAATTTAGGTAGGCAGGCAGGACACTTAAGGCGGGAGAGTTCTCTATTCTTTTCCTCATCAGTTTCTGTGAGGTTTCAGTCCTGCTCATTTTCGTTAAGGCTGATTGTCAGAAGAAGTGTGCTTGAGAGCGTGCGTAAGTGTGGGGTTGAGTCATGACTCTGCCACCTTTGGGTGGTGTCAGGCAGGAGGGTTCTTTAAACTCCCCGAGGTTTACTCTCCTCATTCCTTATGTTGTTATGAGTACACATTAAATCATGTATGGCACATGGTAGGTACTTAGTATATGTTAGATCTTTCTATTTAGGTGAGGAACAGCAAATGACCACTTCTGGTATTATTGATAGTATTGAAGTTGTATTTTATAAAGAAGTAATTGTTTTGCCAAGGGCCACAATGATGCTGCTTTTAGTAATTCCGTCACTGCAGGAAATGTATCCAGAAATGATCCTTAACCCTGTCCCAGATGTCTGCATGGTCTTTGAAGTGCTTGGCCACCATCTCCTCAAGTGGATCATAAAATCCAACTACCAAGGCCTCCCAGTACGTTGTGTGAAGAGCATTATTCGACAGGTGAGGCTTATGACGGCAGCCCCCAGCTCCCAATACCTAACTGGCTAGCCTTTCAACACGAATTCCTGTCTTAAAAAAAGACAAACAAAAAAAAGCATGCACGGGCTTCCCTGGTGGCGCAGTGGTTGAGAGTCCGCCTGCCGATGCAGGGGACACGGGTTCGTGCCCCGGTCCGGGAAGATCCCACATGCCGCGGAGCGGCTGGGCCTGTGAGCCATGGCCGCTGAGCCTACGCGTCCAGAGCCTGTGCTCCGCAACGAGAGAGGCCACAACAGTGAGAGGCCCGCGTACCGCAAAAAAAACAAAAACAAAACAAAACAAAAGAAGCATGCGCACATATATATCTCTCTCTCCAGTTTTAGAAATAAATACATATATTACAGTGCATAACATTTTGAACTTATTAAATCAATTTTGTATTTAGTTAATGATAAGCCATTCTGTCTTGTAAAGGGAGTAATATGTAAATGTCAAGCATATATTTCTTTTGGCATATGGATCTTTTTTCAGGTAAGTGATACAGTAAAATGAGAAATTGTTTTATCCAGTATCATTACTACGAAATGTCCCACTTAGTTCCTTAGAAAATAATACAGAAAAAAACATATAATGTATTGTTGTGTTTATTTGCTATTTCTAAGTATTTGGATGAAGGATAAATGGAAGGTAATTTAAGGAATGTTTAAGTTATATATGGAGTATTGTATTTGTACTTCGTTCAATTGCCTTGACAATAGAAAACCTTCCGTTAGTGTGTGGTTCAGTGTTGATGCTGCAGCAGATACTTATAGAATGGAAGTACACACATATGGAAGATTTCCTTCTAATTAGAAATGTTTACCAGATTCAGTTTTCTGCATGGAACATACCAGTCTTTGACTCATTGCCCTTAGAGCCTAAATTAGGAAAATTGCAGATATGCTTTATTCTGGATTGCCTATTCTGATATAATGGATAATTACCATGCATATTTCTGCAGAGTAGGTAATAACAGGGAGGTTGCTTGGTTTGCTTGAGAAGAGGACTAGTTGGTTTGGAGCCCATTCCTTGTCCCCAGACCCAGAGCTTGAGGTAGACCTGCCTGGGGGTTCTAGACCTGAAATACAGACCTTGATCCAGAATTCTTTTTTTTTTTTAATATTTATGTATTTATTTGGCTGCATTGGGTCTTATCTGCGTCACGCAGGATCTTTTGATGCGGCGAGCAGGCTTCTCTAGTTGTGGCATGCGAACTCTTAGTTGAACCACTGGAATAGAGGAAAGTGTAATGAGTACACCTAAATCTTGGCAATAGACTTAATTTCACATTCTAACTTTGGCACTTACTACTTTGTGACCCTGATCAAATTACTTAACTTCTGTAAGCCTGTGTCCGCATTTGTCACATCAGGATGATAATGCGTAATTTGTGGCTTTATTGTGCAGATGAGTTTGGAGGGACTGCTGATAAAGCTTTCAGCATGGTTACCAGCACAGAGTAGCCATCCTGTCTCCCCAGCTGCATACTCTGAGCACCGGGAGTCCCAGATCACGTATTGTAGGTTTCACATCTCTTTGTAGCTTCCTTCACGTCGTAGGAAGTCAAGAAACGTTTCTGAGAGGTTAGCTTTCCCTAAATGAAAGAAGAAATGTATGTTCCTCTTATTCTTACTGTACAAAGTGGCTGACCTTTCTGGGATCTGAAGGGTTTGCAGATAAAGGTTCCCACTTATTTTTGAAAAGTCGCAGCACAGTTGAATCACTTGCTTTTCCAGGGTTTCCTATACACTGTTATCAATCTTTTGATCAGTTCTTAACTCTCCTTGTTTCGCCCTGGTGACCTTGTGCAGGGTCAGGAAGGGCCATCCTCTGGTTTCTGGTGATCGTGGTGAAGACACCCCTTGCCTCCTCCAGGCTGCTTCTGTGGCCTCAGGCGTGGGGTGTATTTGCCCCCCAGTTTTCATTTCTTTTTCTTTTAAAATCAGCTTTATCGAAGTCTATTTTATGTTTAGCTTTTATTTCTAAAGCCGAAAGAAGAAAAAGGGTGCTGTGTTGTCAGTGTTTGTTATTTGTGGTGCATTCAAGGTGTGCCACAGGTGATGGGGTTTTAAAATGCTGTTGCTGTTCTTTATATTTTTTTAATTAATTAACTTATTTATTTTTGGCTGCGTTGGGTCTTCGTTGCTGCGCACAGGCTTTCTCTAGTTGGGCGAGCGGGGGCTACTCTTCATTGCAGTGCATGGGCTTCTCATTGCGGTGGCTTCTCTTGTGGAGCACGGGCTCTAGGCATGCAGACTTCAGTAGTTGTGGCACGAGGGCTCAGTAGTTGTGGCAGTGGGCTCAGTAGTTGTGGCTCATGGGCTCTAGAGCGCAGGCTCAGTAGTTGTGGCGCACGGGCTTAGTTGCTCCGCGGTACGTGGGATCTTCCCAGACCAGGGCTCGAACCCGTGTCCCCTGCATTGGCAGGCGGATTCTTAACCACTGCGCCACCAGGGAAGTCCCTGTTGCTGTTCTTTAAACGTGGCTTTTATTTTCTTCTGTACTCGAAAGGGTAGCCGATATTTTACTTTTTAAAACCTTATGGTTTAATTCATTGCCCTGTCCAGAAGCCTTGTGAAGAAGTGGCTGCTTGCCGTTAAATGAAGCTTGGTAAGGGCAAGGCTCTGAATTTGGTGACTTTGCTACGATACGTAGGTACAGCGTGTAGCTCTGGATTTTTGAGTTATCATTAACTCTTTCTCTTATCATGCTTGTCACTAACATTTATTATGCTCTTTCAGACATTCACAGTTTTATGTGCTTCCTTTGTATTATGCTGTCTATTCCTCACCACAGCTTTGTGAGGCCAGAGGTGTTCTTACCTTCACTCTGAGGAAGGTGTTAAAAGTTTTCCACAGGCCCCCAGTTACTGTGGGGAATCAAGACTGGAATACAGGTGGTGCAGTCTGGAATCCATGCTCTTGACTGCCGGGTAGTGTGAAATGTCTGCATAGGAAGACTGGGGAGCATTTTAAATGACAGCATGTCTTGTGAAGAGGATGCATTCATGTCTCTGTGGAAATGGTTTACTTCTACGTTTGTCTACGTTTAGTATTTATTTACCATTTAAATGATCTCACTGGTCCTTTTGTCAATGAATGCATTATGATCAAGCCAGTATTGTTCAATTTTAGAATAGAAAATTAATTTTAAGTTGGTAAACATTTTTATGTTCTTGGATTTGATCAGTGTGGTAGTACATATGATTCTGTACTAACTTGGAATTCTCCTCCTCAAAATGTTGGGTATGCAGCTCAGAAATTCGGGGAAGTCGCTCCTTCAAGGGAGTTGAGCCCCTTTCCCAGCTCATTCCTCTGTGCTTCCTCAGCGCTGGGCGCAGTGTTTTATCTTTCATCCTGACGATGTTCACGAGTGAAGTACAGCTGCTGAATTTTCTCATTAGTTCTCACTAGTCAGAGTTAGAAAGAAGAAGGAGCAGAGGGCGATTTCGGGACAGAGCGGATGAGGACAGTGTCCCCTGGCTCTAGTCCTCTGTGAGTGAGGCAGGTATTCGCCACACTTCTCCATTCAGTCTGGCATGTGCTCGTCTGAGCAGCTTGTAGCATTTACCTCCTGTCTGTCCTAGCGAGGAAGAGAGATCCGGTGGGTGCCTTCACTTTCCAGTAGCAAAGCTTCTGGCTTGAGGAGAGCCCTCAGCTGTCTCGCTCCACCCCTGCAAGCATCAGTGTCTCGGAGCAGTGCTGCCTGTCTGGTTCCCCACCCCCACCCCCCGGCGCTGCGTCACAAGGCCTTGCCCCGTCTGCTCGCCCTGTGTCCTTTGTTAAGGTGCCCATGTTGTGACCAGAGTCAGGAGACACTGTGGACAGTTGCTGTCCTTGTGTTCCTCTGTGCATTTTAGAATTTGGGAGGAAGCTCACTCTGGGTGGCCAGCAGGCCAGGGAGACACCTTCAAGTGAAACCTCCACATTAATTATTCCCAACTCCCTCCTTTTATGTCTGCGACAGGACCTATTTCTAGCACGCCGAGGTGGAGAAGAGCCAGTTTATGTTGTTAACACCATAACAGACAGTCTCTGACACGGTTCATAGGTGCCTAGAAGAAACGTTAGAGACTGTGCTGACCAAGCCCTTGTTTTCTGGCTGAATTTGAGGTCAGGGAAGGGGAGCCATAGCTAGTCAGTTCCTGAACCAGAGCACGGTCTCCTGGCTCCCAGCCCGGACTCTGCCTCCAGGTCTGCACTGCTGCTGACTCACACGCAGAAAACTGGCCCCGCCCCGGGGTGTGACCTCCGTCCCCTAAGTGGGATGCAGCCCCGTCAGGGACCCCTCTGTGGCTACGCTGATCGCTGACTCCTGGTCAAGCCGATGGCAGCCCAGGGTCTCTGCAGCCTGTGCTGCCTCCTGCTGGTGAGGCTAAGTATGGTTTGTAGGCAAGAGAGACATACTGTGATAAGACAAGTGAGGCAACAGAGGTCTATCCTGGGGCATGAAGCTTGCTTGATTCATTGATTGTTTTTTTTTTCACAATCATAATTATTCACTGTAAATGGTTGTAAGATTGCCCATCATTATTGTCGGATTCTGGATTCTGGGGTGCTTAATTGCTTTAAGTTCACTGGCTGTGAACAGAAATACTGTTTTTGAAAATAAACCATTCTTCTTATAACTAAAGATTTTTTAAAAACTATATTAGTCTAGAATTAAAAGGATCAGAGTTTTATCAGGCAGAGCCCATTCATATTATAGATGGGGGAAATGAGACCCAGAGAAATTTAATAAGTGACTTAGAAATTTAATAAGTTATGGTTATTAAGTCAGTATCAATAGAAGTCTTCTGACTTAGTTCATTTCTACCATTTAGTTTGAATTTCCTGTGAGCTAGACCGTGTATTTGTGAGTTTTCCATACATTATTTCTAATTCTTACCATATTTCTGTCTAATGGATATGATCCCCCTTTTATAGATATGAAAGTGGAAGCTCAGGCAGCTTAAGTACCTTGCCTAGGGAATGAGTGATTGAGCAGTAATACAGGGGTGGTCTGAGTCCCAAGGTCGTGATTTAACAGTGCGCCATGCTGTCTCTTAACTGTTTCCTTTAAGATTTGTGTTATCTTAATTGACTTAATTTATCCCGGTGATAGTCTGTTCCTTATGTTCATTGTCAGACACAAGCTGTGCTTCTTGAGGAAGGTTAACCCAGTTGAGTGCAACAGCCAGTATTAAAAATCTGGAACCTTAAATTCTTACTGAAGACACTTTGCTCCTCTCAAGTGCCTCATTGTCCTTGGAATTCATTTAACACCTTTGGATACTGGATCAGGTTAACTCTTATCTGAGTAGCTTCTCACACAGTAAAACAACCTAAGAACTATGAAAGAACTAAGGTGGAAAGTTAGGAGCAACTTGTGCGTGGGTGGTGGTGAAAAGATATTTTTGGAAAGATGCTGACATTTTAACTTTGAGTTAATATTTGATGATTGAAATGAAGTTTCAGTTGGAATAATTTAAAACAGTTTAAAGTTTCTAAAAACTCTTAATTCCTTTTACTCCCACAGGCTGGAAGTCATCAGTGTACCTGTCCATTAATTTCTTGTACTTCTCATAATTTCTCTTGTTATTCAGATATAAAAACTCCACATGATATTTCAGTTTGTTGAGAGAAGATACGTGAATGCCAGTGAATAACATACAGGCTCGTTGGATTGTGTTCCCTTCAGGATTATAACCTTATTCTCTATGGAAATATATAATGATCTCTTTCTTCCTATTGGTTCTTTGACATTTTAAACATAATTTAAATATATTCTAATCGAAGTATTATCTAAAACATTCAATATTAATTTTAAGGTAAAAAGTCAAGGCCCAATGGAGACAGGGAACTTCTATTGCTATGTGTCAAACATCTAGAAGGGTGTATGGTCTGTTACAGTTGTTCAGTCAGTGAAGTCATGTAAAAGTATTTCCAAGGAAAAGTTTTTTTAGATATGTGTGGGGATTTTCATCTTGTTTAAGAGATAGGTCTCCCTTTCATTTTCTTCTGAAACCTCTTTCCCTTGACTTACTAATGTTTTGTCGTCTGTTAAGATTGTTTAGCCAGGAACTCAAGGTAGACAGGAGCATTGGGTTTTTTGCTGAGAACTTGTCAGAGCTGATTGATATTATATATCTTCTGCTTGTCTTTTTCTCACTTCCTTGTCTAGTGTTGTCAAGGCCCCTAAATGACTTAAAATGTTTGAATGAGGATGTTTATCAAATGTTAATGTTTATTGAGCTTGTAGAGTTTCTGGTGTATGGGAACATGAACTGTATTTTTTAAATATTTTTTTCCTTATGGAAAGAATTGCAACAATTCCCCTCTAATGGAAATAATTCCAGAAAAACTTTGGCCGTGCATTTAGGTCACCATACTCTGTAATTTTTGTGATATATATGATATGTAAATGATATATATAACAAGTACATGAGTGTCTTGGCGTAGCATTTTCTTTTAGTTCAGTGCTGTAGTGTTGCCTGGATACCAGGGCTATTTAATCCTCCTTTCCTGCGGTATTAAAAATGTACACACATCATTAGCCATTACGGGAATGCAGATCAATGAGATACACACTGCACACCCAGTAGGGGGACTAAAAGAAAAAGACAAGTATTGGCCATGATGAAAAAATTGGAATCCTCGCACGCTGCTGACTGGAGTGTAACATGGTGCAGCCATAGTATAAAACAGTTCGGCAGCTCGTTGAAAAGCTAAATGTAGAGCTACCGCATGACCCAACGACTGCACTCCGAGGCATATACCCAAGAAAAATAAAAAACATATGTCCACACAAAACTTGTACATGAATGTTCATAGCAATATTATTTATAATAGCCATAAAATGGAAACAACTCAGATATTCATCAAGTGAATGAAATGTGGTATTTTCAATGGAATATTATTTGGCATTTAAAGAAATGCGGTATTGATACACGCTACCCTTGGATGAACCTTGAAAGTACTGTGCCAGTTACAGAAGACCACTCTGTATCATTCCACTTATATAAAATGTCCAGACCCAGCAAAGTAGATTAGCGGTTGCCTAGGGCTGGAGGAGTTGGGAGGAGAGGGGGAGTGACAGCTAATGGGTGTACAGTGTTTTCTTCTTTGTGTGATGAAAATGTTCTAAATTAGATAGTGGTGAGGGCTGTACATCTAGAAACCATTGAATGGTACCTTTAAAAGGGTGAATTGTGTGACATGTAAATTATACCTTACTGAAGTTGTTATTTAAAAGAGTATATGTATAGATGCGTTTGCTTCCATGAGCATAAATTATCTCCAGGATGATACACATTGCTTGCTTCTGGGAAAGAGCTGGGATCCTCTGGGGGCCGGGGTGGGAGGAAGATTTTTACTAAGACCCTTTGTATCCATTGTATTTTGTACCTTGTAATGATTTTAACTATTTTACAAACAAATGTTAAATAATAAAGGTATTAATAAGTCATCTCCTCTCTTGATTTCACGTGATCAGGTCCTTCAGGGGTTAGATTATCTACACAGTAAGTGCAAGATCATTCATACTGACATAAAGCCGGAAAACATCTTGATGTGCGTGGACGATGCATATGTGAGAAGGATGGCAGCCGAGGCCACCGAGTGGCAGAAAGCGGGCGCTCCTCCTCCTTCGGGGTCTGCAGGTGAGGGCTGAGCCAGCTTTGTTTCAGTCTGTGCGGGGCATTGAGAGCCTGCCAGGTTGTACACTGGGGGCAGTTGAGTCAGATGTGTATGTATTAGGGGCTTTTGTAAGAGCCTGATGACTAGAAGCCGCTAGACCTTTTTCTTAAGCAGGAAGATGCCCCAGTTAAGTTATACTTTAATGTTAGAATTACTTTGTCCTCCCTTAAAAGGTCATTGAATTCTTACCTGCTGCTTCATCTCCTTGGAACACTGTCCTGTGTTGCCCACTTCTCTGCAGAGGACTGTCTCTTATAGCAAGAGGTCTCATGTAGCCGAAGTTCAGTCGTCAGAGTGCTTCCTTGACTCCAGTGAGCACAGCTACATCAATCTGAGTCTAGCTGGTGGATTTAGAATTAGTTTCAAAAGACTTCAGGGTGGGAGAAGACCAGCTGACTTGAGTATTGGTGTATGTAGTTTAATTTCTGGTTTTCGCAGTGTCGTGGTGGCAGTGAAGTGTGGACGGTGCTTTCACCCTCTCTTCACGTGCTGTCTGCCCTAGTGTGTTGTCAGGCAGGCACGAGGACTGCAGGGCAAAAGCCCTCTGTCTGCCTGGGGCTCTTGGGACATGCACCACTTCTGAATCTCGTTTTCTAACATCAGGGTGTTTTTTAGATCACGGAACCATAGTCTATCAAGCTTCTGACACTGGCCACGTCTGTTCATGTGATTTCTAGAATATTTGCTGCAGTATTGGACTTAACTTTAGTTGTATAAACTTGTGAAATAGTTTTCAAACATAGTTGTGTAAGTGAATTGTTCATTTCATTGTCTTTAAACAAATTTGGTTGGATGACTCTTCTCCATTTTCTTATCAGTCAGTGCTTTGGGATTGTCTGTTTTTGAAATGAATGCGTATTTAATTTTAGATAAGTAAGAGAAATGACTCCATATGAACCACTATGGCTTTGCCTTTTAAGAGCCAATCATTTGTTTGAGTTGGATAAACTTTAGGTCTCTCTGATTCAGAAGTTTTAATATTTAACAGTTGTTGAAGTTGCATAGCCATTAAAAGACAGTAGTTATTTCATTTTACAGTTCAGATTACCTACATAAAGATAAGTATCTATTTCGCTCTAAATGTTCATTTTATTTTGTTTTGTTCTAGTGAGTACTGCTCCACAGCAAAAACCTGTAAGTACCTACACATATACTTATATTCACCTCCATGTCAAAAGTGACTATTCATTATTGAACTTTTCGAATTGTAACATTAGTTTTTGTTTCTTTCTGCAACAATTTTTCATTAAGGATTGTTCGGGGGAATTGGTTGTGCATTTTTTTGTTCCTTTCTCAATCACAGATGTTGTAATGTATTTTAATATAAAAGACAGTCATGTTTATAAATGCTGGGTATCCTTGATTATGTAAGACAATGTTTTGATAAGGGGAAGTGATTTTTGGAGTTGGGGGATAATTAGAGCTGTCCCAAATGCTGTCTTTGTTTTCCTCATGCACTTTCTGGAGTGCTCTTGGCTGGGTCTGGTAAAATGGGAGGTTATAGAGATAGGGTTTTAAGAGTGATTGTTCCCAAAACACTTTATATTATTTCTGATCTGCCTCTAAGTTACCTGTTTTTCTGAAGCTGCTGTTGTGATTTTTTTACTTCCAGGTAGTAGTTAAATATGAAAGAGTATTATCTTTGTGGTCCTGTCAGAATGCTGAGTGTGAGCAAATGAAACAAGCTGTTTGGAATTAAATCCTACCCCAGCGGAGCTAAACCTGGCTTGGTTCCAGTCGAGCATAGAATATATATATATATATATGTATGTCTTGAGTTGATGGGTCATCTACAAGTTTTAAAAGATCTTTATGAACCAAAAGCTTTTGGAAGGAAATGTGCAGAACTTCAGAGTGCTGCCAGCAGCCCTCAGTTTGGAATGGAAGTCTGAGTAGGAGAGGGAGATGTAAGAATTATTCCACCTGGCCTGCTGAGGTCTGCTGTGGTTTGAGCAGCTTGTTTTGATTATTGACTCTGTGAAAGACTGGAGGCTCTGGTTGCCAGTACTTTCCAAGTCAGCTTGCCATGATTGGAGGCAGACTGAAACCATGGCTTTTTCTTTTTTCCCTTTACTTCATGTGCTCATTTTTTACAGTTCCTGCAGTCCTGGCTGTTGATAACGGCTCAGTGTGTGAGACCCAAACACAGACAGTGCTGTTGACCAACAGTGAATGAAATACACCTGGTTTGGCAGGCAGTTGAGTAAGACAGTTAAGGAGAAGGGGACATTGTTACTTTATAGACAGGCAGCAGCACATAAAACTTGCAAGAGGTGCTTCTTGTTTAAAGGCAAGAGTATCTATCTCAGCATATTTAGTTCTTTCTTAGAGTTTAAAGGGGAAAGACTTGCTGCATTTAAGCTATATTCCTCTAAGGCCAAGACCTGGTAGTAGTCCCGTTAAGTGATATTAGCACTGGTTTCTTTTTTTCTGGTTTTGCTGTAACCCTAACCGTGATGTGGATCTCATGTCTGGGCATATGATTTTAATTGAATGCGACCTGAGAAAAACAGCCTGTGTTGGTATTTGCCATGCTGCCAGCACTTACGCTGTTGCATGGTGCTTTAAAAAGAAGCAAACTGACCTGTGGTATTTTCTTAACATGTTGTAGATAGGAAAAATATCTAAAAACAAAAAGAAAAAACTGAAAAAGAAGCAGAAAAGGCAGGCTGAGTTATTGGAAAAGCGCCTGCAGGAAATAGAAGAATTGGAGCGAGAAGCTGAAAGGAAAATAATAGAAGAAAACGTCACATCAGCTGTACCTTCCAATGAGCAAGATGATGAATACCACCCAGAGGTGAAACTAAAAACAGCAGGATTAGAGGAGGCAGCCGAGGGTGAGACTGCGAATAACAATGGTCAGTGGAATCTGGAGACAGGGCTGCATAGGAGCCCAGGAGCTCCCACAGTAGGGACCCGCCCGGTCACCACGCAGGGTGACTTGGTGCTGCGCTGATGCTTCAGACAGGAGGGTGGTTTCTCTCCAAGGCCTTGTTGGAGAGCGTGGGGAGTTGTTTGGTACTTGCTTTGTAAAATGTGTGCCAGAAGTATGTTAATATTTCAAAACAGTTTTTTTTTTTTTTAATGTCAAATGTCTGAGAAACACCATGTCTTTATCATGCTAACGATTGTCCTTCATTTTGTAATTAAGCTTTTACTTAACGGTAGTGTACCCTCAGACTTTTTCTGAAGATTATAGAGGAGAGGGTAGAAATGGAAGTACGGCTCCATTTATGCCCATTTTCCCAAAGAGCTAACTTTTTCTAATAAGGGTAGGCCAGTTATTTAATAAATGAAAGATAAGATTTAGAGTACCTAAAGATTTTACCCTGAGAGCCAAGAGGTGTCTGCTCTGTAGCACATGAAATTAGCACATTCGAATTTGTCTCTTGTTGGAGGAGATGAGTGCCTACTGCACTGTGTTACGGAGAGAGACAAGTTCTCATTCTTACCCTTCAACTTTTTAAGGCGAAGCTGAGGACCAGGAAGAGAAAGAAGACACTGAGAAAGAAAACACCGAGAAAGACGAAGACGATGTTGAGCAGGAACTCGCGAATGTAGACCCTACTTGGATGGAATCACCCAAAACCAATGGCCATATTGAGAATGGCCCATTCTTACTGGAACAGCAGCTGGACGATGAAGACGATGATGAGGAAGATTGCCCGAATCCCGAGGAATATAACCTCGATGAGCCAAATGCAGAAAGCGATTACACATATAGCAGCTCCTACGAACAATTCAATGGTGAATTGCCAAATGGACGACATAAAATTCCTGAGTCCCAGTTTCCAGAGTTTTCCACATCGTTGTTCTCTGGGCCCTTAGAACCTGTGGCTTGTGGCTCTGCACTTTCTGAGGGATCCCCGCTTACCGAGCATGAGGAAAGCAGTCCATCCCATGACAGAAGCAGGACGGTTTCAGCCTCCAGCACTGGGGATTTGCCAAAAAGTAAGTGTCCCTTCCCATCAGGTGTCTGCTTTCAGTGGTCCAAGTGTCATACCCTTGACACATGCTGTGAAGGGAATTGGCTGGAGATGGTAAAGCCGTGTATGTATGCGTTAACCGTTTTCATTTTATTACTTCTGTACTCATGAATAAGTTAATGTAATTTTAAATGTATTCTGTGCCACTAGGCTCTCTCTTTCTCTTTGCATATCAGGTCCCATTTCTGAGTTTTTTTCCTTGTAATTTTAAATATATTCTGTGCCACTAGGCTCTCTCTTTCTCTTTGCATATCAGGTCCCATTTCTGAGTTTTTTCCCTTCTTCCTGTCTTTAGCTAGTGATCATACATTTGCAGAAACCTTCCAAACCTAGCATCTCACCCCTGTAGCTTTTTAGCGTGTGTAGTTTAATTCACAGTTTGTACTTCCACCTGACAGTGTTATATTTAGTTTTTGGTTTTTTGTTTTGTTTCGTTTCTATTCAAGGAATAATGTGCCTGCTCTTTATTTGTAGTGAGGAGGAAGTGTCCTACTTTATTTTGATAGCTGTTCTTGATTATAAGACTCTTCTTTTGACATTTTAAAGGAAGCAGTGTGGGTTTAAATGTGATGATGATGTATATATATCAAAACCTGATTTTGAGGGTGAGTGCCACATGACAGATCTCCGCCTGTGGCATGCTAGGGGACTTCAGTAGGCAAACCCTGGGTGTCACACACAGTTGGTCTCCATTCTGGCCCACAGTGGAAGAGCTCAGAAACCTCCTCTGCTCCCTCTGCTGGCAAGAATGTTAACACATGGTGAGTCAGTTGATGAGCCGGCCCTGCAAATAGCTCAAGATGTTCTGCAGCCCCTTTGATTCCAGTAGCTGAGAGACCTGCAAAGCCTTCTCTGTTACTCATTGGCCACAGCTAGTCATCCTAAGGATATATATAATTTTTAACTGGACAGGCACATTCTGCTCCTGTTTACCTTTACCCTGACCAGAGGGTTTGAAGGTGCTTAATGAAATGCCTTCACGAGGAATGTAGCCTCATCTGAGGAAAAAGCCACCTCTGTGTCTCCTTTACTCTCATTCTGCTCCCATATTACTGCTGACACTTTTGGTTACCGAGCGCATGTGTGTAGGGGTGTCTCCCCACCTAAACAGTTCTCCGGCAACAGCTCGGTGTCTTGCAATTGAAGTGAGGTCTGACACTACTTGGAGAGAGTGTCAGATCCTAGGGTTAAGGGCTCAGTCTCACAAGACTGTGTCGGTCTCCCCCTGCACTCCCCCCACATCCATCCCAAGTCCATGTTGTCACCTGTGCTTCTGAACAATCGGCTGTAAATCAGAGGTTCCTGTGACGCTGCCCTGGGGCTGGATTAATTTGTTAGAGCAGCGCACGGAACTCAGGAAAACAGTGTACTTGCTAGACAATCAGTTTATCAAACAAGGATGTAAGTCAGGAACATCCAGATGGAAGGGGCGTGTAGGGCATGGTGGATGGGAAAGGAGGGAGGCTTTCACGCTCTTGCTAGAGACACCACCCTTCCTGCAGTCTCTCACGCATTCCTTCATATCGTGGGCTCATGGATTTTTTTTTTCTCTTTAATTAACACATCGAATTGTGTGTTATCGTTTACAGCTTTTTTTTGAATGCCAGGATTATCCCACATTTGGTCTGTGTGAGCCGCCTCAGGTTGGCTCTTAAGTCCTTTTGACAGAACCCCGTTATTCCTCAGGTGCCCCCTTGCTCTTCTAGAACCATGTGCCCAGGTTCATACTTTCCCTGCCCCAGGCTGGAGTCGGCCATGTCTCCAAGTAATTTTTGCTATTGATATTTTTTAAATGTTTTTTATAATGTACATAATATATAGGAACAGTAATATGTGAAGTTCATAAACATGCACATATTGAAATGAGTGTTCAAACATCTCTTACTGGTGGAGTAAACAGTGAAAAGGTTTAGTAATCTCAAGTGTAGCGGAGTCTCTTCCCCATTTATTTTTGAGACATAATAACAAGTGTCTGTGTGAACGTGGCATGCTTGCTCATGCTTCTGTGCCTTTGCTGACGCCTTCCCTCCTGCTTGGAGTGCTTCCTCCTGTGTGTTTGGGCACACCTCTTTTCTTCTGTTGGGTCCTCACTGTGTTCCCTGGCAGATCCCAGTTCTTGTTCCCCTCTTTTCCTGCTGGTCACACTTTTCTTCACTGTGTGTTAGTTGTTCGTTTCCACTGTCTTCCTCTTCACTAGGATGTAAATGCTTTGAGAGTGCTGTGTATTTCCGTCTTTGTATCCTCAGCATCTGACTCAGTGCCAAGATAAGCATTTATTGAATAATGAACCAACAAATCAGTGATACCTGACTATATTCTTCCGTTCTTCCCGTTCTCCCACCTTTGCCCATTCACAGTCGGAATTTTACTTTGTCCAAAACACATTCTGTCCCCAGCACCCTGGCTGTTGCGTGAATATTGCATCAGGGAGAAATAGGAGGTCTGTTTTTTTCATTGATCTAGTCTCTTACCAAGCTGACCTTTTCGTTGATCCAGTCATTTATTTGGAGGCCCTCGGCTTGGGTTTGCAGCCTGGTCTTTGGATAACCGTGGACAGCCTCCCGCAGGGGAGGTGTTTTGTTTCCTACATGGAAGGGGTATGGTCTAGAGACTGGAAGTTGGCCACCACATACTACGAGAACATGAGGCGAGAGAAACATCCTTCCCTGAGTTTGTGTAGATCCTTGTCGTTATAGCAGAATGGATACGTTAGGAAATAGTAGAGGAAAAGCTGGGGCCACAATGAGAAGATTGAGAAAGAACTTACATGCCAGGCTAAGGATGTGAACTTCTCCCTGGAGTAGTTTTGTAGCCATTGAAGGTTGAGAAGAGGAGGGTTCCTCTTGGGTTATTACTGCTGGAGCCGTAGCACGTATCTGGGCTCAGCACATCTGAAGCACAAAGGCCTGGGAGCAGGGTGGTACATGCAAGGTGTATGTTGAATCCTTTCCCCCTCGCCTAGTAGTGACCATGTCAGTGGCGGTGCTTGGCTAGGCTGCTGGAACATGACTCCACACTCTTCTCACTCCACTGTTGCTCCTAGTCTGTTCCCCAAGGAACAGTCCCGAGAGAGCCTTTTTTTTTTTTTTTTTTTTTTTTTTTAGCGGTACGCGGGCCTCTCACTGTTGCGGCCTCTCCCGTTGTGGAGCACAGGCTCTGGACGCGCAGGCTCAGTGGCCATGGCTCACGGGCCCAGCCGCTCCGCAGCATGTGGGATCCTCCCGGACCGGGGCACGAACCCGTGTCCCCCACATTGGCAGGCGGACTCTCAACCACTGCGCCACCAGGGAAGCCCCCTGAGAGAGCTTTTGAAAGCACATTCCACCCCCCCACCGTGTAGCATAACCCGCAGAGGCGTCATTGTCCAAAGCTTACAGCCCTGTACTGTCCATCCCGGCCGCGCTCTTTCTGGTATCGTTCCCCACCCGCCTCTATGTCCCCTGCTCATTCTGCCCCTCCCACACTGTCTTCTTTCTGAGCTTTCTCAAGGTTGCAAGCTTGTTTCTGCCTCTTGGCGCTTTCCACTTGCTGTCCTCTCTGCCCAGAGCTTCTCTCCTCTGTGCCTCCCTTTGTTCAGGCCTCTCCTCAAAGGTCACTTTCTCAGAAGAGACGCCGTCTGCACACCCGCCCGTGGCCAAACACCCTCATCAGTAGCCGTCTCCTTCCTCGGCTGTGTTTTTCTTCTTAGCATGTAGAGCTGCTTGACATGATGTGTGACTCATCCATTTTATTTATCACCCGTATTCCCAGCAAGTGCGTGAGTTTCCTAATTTGGGATGCGGTGGCGGAACCTAGTATGTCTTGTTGATTCTCTTCCCAGTGCCAGGGCAAGGTCTGGCACATAGAGGGCACTCAGTAAATACTCACAGTACCTATTTGTGAACAACTAGGTCAGGTTTGGGCATTAAGTCTCCTAGTTCTGCTCTTTCTTTGGGCTGGTACTGAATCTCCTGCATATAAAGAGGGTACTCATGCCTTCCTTGTAAGGATGTTTTAAACATAAAAGTGTCAGTGTGGGGCTGCTTCATCACTGAGGCCCCACTGGCTGCCATTTTCCTGGTTCCTAGGATCACCTCAGATGGAGTGAGTACAGTGTCACCCAGAGACCAGGTTATCAGAATGACTTCAGGACTCCAGCCCTTCCTGAAGTGAAGTCTTCCCGCCTCTCTCTTCCCACTTTTCATTCCCTCCTTGGTAGAAGCAGAGAGCAGGGAAGAGCTGTGATAGTTGCATGATAGTGCCTGAATCACGGGAGGTGATCTGATTTCTGGGCATAGCAAAACTCGTACGACTGCACAGCAAGTGTGGCTGTCCCTGTGTTTAAATGGGCCTTTTTGAGTGTTGTACTCAGGTAACCTTTTACAGATTACCTAGAGCAGGAAACTAGCACGCTGGGAAAAGAAGTGCAAGCGGATTCTCTTTTACGTCCTTTGCGTTCTTAACACAGTTAAAATTTTGAGGTAAATTCCCTAGTATCATCTGGAATGCATCGTGCGCCTGGTAACCACGCACAGACACAAGCTAGGAGAATAACAGCATGTCACCAGAGACTTGGTCTAGTGCTCGTAAGTGAGGGATATTAAATACAAAGAAACTATACAGGTGGCCCCTGAATTAACCATGATTCGATTGTACGATGGTGTGGAAGCGAAACGCACTCTGTAGAAGCTGTGCTTCACATCTTGAATTGTGATCTTTTCCCGGGCTAGCGATACACTGCACGATCCCACCTTGTGATGCTGGGCAGCCACGCGATCACACGAGTGGACAGCTGGCACAGGTACCACCACTCTGTGCCCAGACAGCCCTTCTGTCTTTCACTTTCAGTACAGGATGCAGTAAATTACATGAGATATTCAACACAGTTTATTATGAAGTAGGCTTTGTGTTCGTTGTTTTTTTGCCCAACTGTGGGCTAACATAAGTGTCCTGAGTGATGTTGAAGTTACTAGGCTCAGCTATGACGTGTGGTAGGTGATGTGTAATTAAATGCATTTTGAACTTATGATATTTTCAACTTGAGATGGGTTTTTTGGGACATAACCCCCATCGTAAGTCGAGGAGGATCTGTACTGGAGGTGTGTGATGTTGTGTTTTTAAGGTGTTTTTCCTCTAGCTGAAGTGACTCGTGTGTGATGTCTTTAGAACAACGACTGGAGGAGGGTGGCGGTTTCAGATCCCCTCTTTCCACTCAAGCACCCTTGACGGCAGCTCACTCAGTCAGAACCTGCCGCTTCATCCTCTTCTCTTGCCAGGCCTTTGATCTCAGTGGTTTGCAGTGCTGGAAGCCACGGCTTGGCCTCCCATCCTCTCTGTGCCGCGGGGGCTTTGGCTGGTCCCTCACTGGCCGTTTAGAAGCCCTGGCCTCAGAGGGTGGTCTGGCTGGTGGCAGGCAGGAGGGAGCCTCTGGATCTGGCCAGCCAGGTGCTGTCGTAGCTCTCCTGTGTTTGGTCTTTTTTTCATTTGTATTTTTTGGCGGAGGAGGGGTGGTCCCTTCCTCTTCCTCCTTTACTGGGAACTGAGCCTCAGAGTTTAAGTCATTTGCCAGAGTCTTGTAACTTACAGACGTAGAAACAGATTTGAATCCAGTTCTGCAAACCTCACATTCCATTTTCTTGCCCACCGAGTCTTCCTTACTAAATGACATGAGGGATTCATCTGAGCCATTTCCGGTGCTGGCCATCCGTCTGTTGGGCCGGCATTTTTATGTTTCTTCTAGAACTCGGTTTTGCAGCCACTCCCTGCTCGGTGTGAACACCTTGCCTCTTCGTGTGTGGCTTTGTGCTGCCGTCCTTCTCATCATTTCTCATTTCCTGTGTTTCTTCTCCTCGGCTCGTACCTGGCCTTTGGTGAGGCCTCACTTTGGTCAGTGCCCTCTTAAAGAGGGACGTGGTGTGGGGCAGATAGCAAGGAGGGAACGTGTGGGCCTGGCTGGCTTGGGTTGGTCCATAAGTCTGAGGAACAGGTCTTGAGGGTTAAAACGTTGCCAGAGTTCTCTTGCATTTTCTGGCCCCTCCTGGGGAGCTCTGTGGGCGCCCTGGGTCCTGGGTGCGTCGCCTACTCCCTGCCCTGCTCACGGTGCATGCAGCCTGGCCTTGCCGCCCACCTGGGGTGCCGAGCCCCACAGCACGGGCCTACCCAAAGGAGGGACAGTCATTCCAGCAGTCCCCACCTTCGAGTGAGCTCAAGGGTGTTTAATATTCTGCACTGAGCGGGCTTTTCTGTTTTGTCTGTGAGTACCATTTCAGAATTACTTCTGAAATGAGTGAAAAGCCATGGTTACATCTCATCTTTACCGGAAATCCCAGCTTGCCGGTCAGTTTGAGGTTTGATGGAGCTGCTGAGTCACTTCAGCATTTTCTGTCTGGGCCTCACCACATTATGCTTCTTTGTCACTGTCCCCTGGTTAACTGTGCTTTCTTGCAGGCCTGGTCTGTGCTTATCTGAAAAGCTTCTCTGGCCCCGCAGCCCTGAGAATCCCGGCCCCGTGCCTACTGTTGAGAATTCCTCAGGGTTCCTGGGGGTTGAGAGTGGCTTGGGTATTTGACAAGTCTGTGAGGGACCTCAGAGGGCCCGGGCCGTCTCAGGAGACCTCTGTTCTGCAGTGTTACATGTCCACAGCTAAACCAGAATTGACTGGTCCCTGCCCTTAATCTGTATTTGTTAATCGGCCATCATCTAACTCTTGAGGTCTTTGTGCTCGGCCCAGGCAGAGGGAGAGGTGAGGGCTGTGGGCCACTTAGGAAGGGATGAGCACCCCCTGGGGAGCGTTCTCTCTACCCTCACGTTAAGTAATAATGCACCTCTGAGCTAGACGTGGTCCGTTAGGGAACTGGCGTGGCCCAATGAGGAGCAGGTAAAAGATACAGGAACCAAGCAGGGATGACCTGCTCGGTGAAGGATGGGGAGAAAAGAGGAGGGGCAAAGCAGTGTCCATGGGGTCTCTGGGCAGTTTGCTCTCTTGTGAAGTATTTTCCAGAGATGGAGACCAAGAATTTAAATTCTGTTGAGTTCAACTTACAGGATTCCAGGCCTAAATGATCACCCACTGCTTTTCTAGAAAAGGACACTGTGCCCAGCAAGTATTGTGTGCACACGCGCAAACCCCTTATCCCAGGCACTAACTGTCCTGCTGTTTGCTCATGCCAGCAAAAACCCGGGCAGCCGACCTGTTGGTGAATCCCCTGGACCCACGGAATGCAGATAAAATTAGAGTTAAAATTGCCGACCTGGGAAACGCTTGTTGGGTGGTAAGTACAGTTTTCTTTCTAAAACATTTCGGTTGTGATCATGTATGAGAAGATGCTTTTTCTCTCGTTTAATGTCTGTGTTCCTCCACGGTAATGCAGTCTGTTCCCTTCCAGCATAAACACTTCACAGAAGACATCCAGACGCGTCAGTATAGATCCATAGAGGTTTTAATAGGAGCAGGTTACAGTACCCCTGCTGACATTTGGAGTACGGCGTGTATGGTAAGAACGGCCTTTGCCATTTTCCTCTGTGTAAAGGCTCATCCTTTTAGTTCCCATGATGGGGCAGCTCCACCAGGGCCTTTGGTCGAAGCTTTCTGATGGTGAGGGTTGTCCACTGAGGGGTGGGTGAGGGGAAGGTGGCTGCCTTGGGTATCTTAAGAGACCTTCTCTGGCATGTCCTGGTGTGTGTTTTGGTTTGGTCTTGTGAGAGACGACCTCGCGAGGCCCTCTGCAGCCCGCGGCCCCGAGAATGAGAGCCCCGCTGTGGTGACAGTGACTTCAGGGAGCTCCTGTGGCTCCTGGAAGCTTGCAGATTGCGTGCGGTCCCCTCACTCAGGCCGTGGAGGAAGATGAGACGGCTGCGATTTAGGGGAAGGTCGTCTGAGCGGCTCTGACAGACCTTGTCTCCTTGCTGGAGAGAGAGGATTTCCCCACATACCAGGGTCCAACCTCTCTCCTGTTAAGCGGAGTCTAGAGACTGCTCTGGCTTACTGCTCTAGGCTGTGTCCAGCCACGTCTGAGGCACCAGCAGCCGCCTGTACCGTTTGACCGAGTCTGTTCCCTTCCTTAGGCAGCTCAGCGATGGTTTTCCTCAGGGCCTCGGGATGCCTCTTGTTTCTCCAGTACGATGTAGCCATTTTCACTGCCACTTGTGTGCATCAAAAGTCTGGTTGTGTCTAAACTCTCCTCAGCCCCACCAGTGCCTCTTCTCACCTACTCCTTACCTGTGAGCCGATAAGCATGAATGGTTCCTCGTCCATAAGCCAGTTTCAGTTTCTCTCTTGGTCCTGTTTCCTGGTCGGCTTGTCACCTTCCTCTTAGTGGGCTGAGCTCTGTAGTCCTTTGTTGGAAGAGGGGATGCATGTGTCTCTTGCTTCACGTGGTGTTTCATGCTTTCCTCATTTTTTCTCCAAATTCTCCTGTGATATTTAAATGAAAGGGCATGGCATGTGTGTAAGGCTTGGTACTTGTCTTCTCACTAAAAAAACAATGCAGAATAAGTGTATTGTCTGTTATTCAAGGATTAATGTAGCACTTCTTTTGGGTGTGTCCTCTGATGCTAAAGTATAGCACTGTTAGCAAGTCGTGCTAAAACAACATGAAAATAGTGGATGTTCTGTGTTTTTCAAGTTTGCAGCCAGTATGGCCCAACAGATCTAGAACAGTGTGCCCTTCTGTTCCCATGTTGCTCTGACGGGTAATGCCAGAGAATAAGTTTAAAATTAAGTTTCTCAGTAAGTATCAAAAACTGAGCCCTTGCCTTGCTAGGTATGGACAAGGAGGGTTAAAAGAATTGGTGGACCAGATGGCTGGGCTGGCCCTGGTGGGCGGGGCTGACTTCTGAATGAGGGAGGTTATCAGAGTGGGAGGAGGGCAGGGGTCGGAGATCATGGGCCAGAGGCCAGGGGGTGTGGGGGGTGGTAGCCACTCTAGTCTTTTTTCTTTTTAATAATTCCTTTTTTTTTTTTTTGCGGTACTTGGGCCTCTCACTGCTGTGGCCTCTCCCGTTGCGGAGCACAGGCTCCGGACGCGCAGGCTCAGCGGCCATGGCTCACGGGCCCAGCCGCTCCACGGCATGTGGGATCCTCCCGGACCGGGGCACGAACCCACGTCCCCTGCATCGGCAGGCGGACTCTCAACCACTGCGCCACCAGGGAAGCCCTAATAACTCTTTTTAAATTTAAAAAAAAAGAGAGAGAGAGAGAGAATTGGTGGACGTGTCATGGTTCCTTAGAACGCAGGGCCTGCTGTGTGGACAGGGGTGAGGCTCCCTGTGGGCGAGTCGGGGGGCTGGGGGCTGGAAGCAGTGGGAGGCAGCGGCCAGGTCAGCAGAAGGGGGCGCCGTCAGCAGTGGGAGCTGCGGGGCTGTTGGATCTCAGGGTGTGGTGAGGTCAGGCCTACTCCTCCCCAGCAGCACAGAAGGGGCTGTGTCGGGGCTGCCCTCATTTACACTCTGCAGGCTCTTTCAGCTCTGAAATCCTGTGCTTCTAATTTGGGGTGTTGAATTTTGGTGATATAACCAGAAAAATAGGACAAGATCACAGATGTAGTCGGATAATGGCGGAGCTGTCAGTACCGTTTTATACCGGGCTCTCTGTCTGGCCTTCTGTGAGGTGAGGGTCTGTCCCTCCACACAGTCTCCTGTCCTGCTGAGCCCTGCAGTTGCTATGAACAGTGGCGTCAGCGTCAAGAGCAGACTCCTGCGGAAAAGCACTCACTCCATCTCCTTTGCCTCCCTAGAAGTGGAGCGTAAGGTCCCTCAGTACTTCTAGGGCTGCTTAGGAAGTTCTTGTTAATCAGTTTAAGGGTGATTTTCTGGGAGCGGGGCAAGCCTGCATCCCCACCCTCCCCCGTCCCCGGAGGCCGCGGCTGAGAGGTCGCCTCTTGTTCTTCGTAGAGAACCTGGTGCAGATGAGACGTCTTTGCCCAGCCCACCCTGCTGTTGAAGTTTAAGTCTGTAACAGTACATTAAATTCATAATACCAAGCTGTAGTAAAGCTCCAGATTGTTCTTGGTGGTAAAGCCCAGGGTTCTTTGTTATAAAGGGCATCAAATCTTACAGAGACGCTAGTGGAGCTGAGAGTGGTGGCTGGTAGCCGTGATCACTGGTAAGTGCCTGTGCTGCGGGCAGGGAGGAGAGCTTTCACCACTGGGCAGGGGCAGCGCCGTGAGGCAGAGCAGCTGGGCTTTGTCAGGTGTTGAATCTCTTTCTCTTTTCTTGAGCTTTGGAGCCCTCCAGATGTAAGTGTGCATGATTAAAAATTACGTGTGGACCCCGGCACTGGTCGCTCTGCACTTGTGTTTCGGAGTCCCTGAATAGGCGTCTTCCCGTGGGCTCCATGGTGAGCCTCAGTCAGCGCTGTAGAGACAAGAAAAGCCAGTCTGACCCATTTCACCAAACTTCTCGGCGGTGGTCACATCACAGAAGGCATACGTGACCTTATTTTATTCAGAATGGGATACTTGACGTGGGATGATGGCATTTCAGGAAGGGGTGTATCTGGTCTCCCCAGAGCCTGAGGACAGAGGCTGGTCCAAGGGAAAGAGGGCCCTCTGAGGGGATTGGGCCGAGTACAGAGTTCCCAAGTATTAAAAATAAGCAATAATAATAGAGGTTATATTGAGAGTAACTTACTGAGTTGAAGGCAATAATTTTTCATGGTTTCATAGTTGCCAGCATAAAAGCAAGTTGTAAAGTACAGAGACTGATGTTTTCGTTGTGGTGTGTGTTTACCCTGCCTGCTGTCTGTGTCCTAGTTGTTAAGAAAAATCTCATCATGCTTCAGAGAATCAGGACCCGGTAACATGGCGGGGGGAGCCTTCATCTTGCCTCTTCCTTTCTTCTTTTAAACCATTTCATTGATAGGCTTCTTCAACCTGTGTTTCCTTGGAAATACATGGGTGCTAATCAAAATGGTCATCTTTCAAAGAACACTCAGTGGACATATCTTAGTGCTAGGCTGTCAGAAGTACATACAACCAGATTGAAATGTTTTTGAACATTGATTAGAAGAGTGAGGGAGGCCCCAAGGACGGTGAAGAGCAGCTGGCGCTCTCCTGCGGCTAGATCATGCGACTTCTGGGGTCTTCTTTCTCCATTAGGGTTTCACCCTTTTCTCTTGGCTTGTGTCCCGGATGAGAAAGACGCTCCTGGCCATTCAGTGTGTCATCCACTTGTTCCCCAAGGACCTGTGGCCAAATGTGAGGTGTTTTACCCTGATCTGGGATTGACCCTAGTATCTTTATTGTTTGTTGGGTGGAGCGGGGAGGCCCTGCAGCACCCAGACGACCGCCTGACGTACTCTGTGCTGAGACTGGGCACATCAGACCCAGGTCTGGCTCAGGGCAGGGATCCCGAGTTGTGAACTAGTGTTCGTCACAGGGTAGCTGGCAACGGGCTTGGCATCCCACCTCCCTCCTTTCTTAAAAAAGGAAAATACAAGGTGAAGAGATGTGGTCCTGGGCTAAGCGCGCCCAACCTGGGTTTGTGAGAGGGGCCCCACCCCAGGCAGACGAGACTTCCCCTGCAGGTGCCCGCCCACACCCTGTGATCCTGGACAGAAGTGGAGAGGGTGGGCTGCTGTGGGGCGGTCTCATCGAGGTGCCCGTGGGGAGGGTGGTACCTTGAGATGAGCGGGCGGTGCCCCGGGCCACTGACCCACAGGCATCTGCAGACCTGACAGGACGGCCCCTGAGGGCCTCCAGAACAGCGAGATCTAACGCACAGGAGAAGTAAGTACGGGAAAAACCACGGGATTTAGCTTGTTCTTTTTAAAACTTCTTGTAAATTCTCATTTAAAACATGTTTTCAAAAAAACATGGTATTTGATTAACAGAGCGATAGCAGTTGTCATTTTTATGCATTGTTAGCAAGTTAAAGGTCATAGTCCTGAGATAATTTTATGAACAACGGAAGTGGGCTCAGTGGCAGCGATGGGAAAGCAGTGCCCCTCCCGACCCCAGCACCCTGGTGCTGGAAGCCGCTCTCCTGGCCGCCCTCGGGCGGGCTGCACGGGGGTCTGGTTCCTCCTGGCCCCAGGGGACAGAGCAAGAGGGGCTTCTTTGGTTCTAGAATGTCCTTTGGTTGAGTCAGAAGTGAATAAAGTGATGATGAGTTGCTGAAAGGAGCCCCCAGTTGCTAAGACATGAAGGTCTTTGCTTCAGGAGAGCAGCCGCAGCCGTGGTCCGGGGCCAGGTTAGCCTGCGGGTTGCAGCTGGGCTCCGGGGTCACACAGACCTGGACCTTAGGCTGAGCCCTCGTTCTGCCGTTCAGATTAGAGTGCAGTGCTCCGGCCACGCCTGCACACGGCTGCTTCCTGCAAAGTGAAGCAGAGGTGCAAGAATATTTCTGAAGCTTCTTTGAACTTTTGGGAAGAAGAGAAAGCCTGGTGTTGAGCCCTTTCAGGAGGCTCTTTGGTTTGATTCAGATCCTCATAAAATGTAGGTCTCTTGTACCAGAAAAAGTTGCTGGCTTGGGGCCCATCTCCGTGAAGCGCTTAGCATGTCATCTGTTGTATCCTAGGCATTTGAGCTGGCAACGGGAGATTATTTGTTTGAACCGCATTCTGGGGAAGACTATTCCAGAGACGAAGGTGAGTATTGCTGCCTGCTGAGTACCTCAGTCCGGGTTTCCTGAGAGTCCTGAACTTCTGGAGAATATTGTCTTTTTGCACCGAAATAGAGCTGTGTTTTGGTTTTCAAGCACCAAATTCAGATGCTCTCCCTTTGAGCTTGAAGCCCCCTCAGCTGCAGTGACTGGGCAGAGCCTCCTGGCACCGGCGACGCTCTGGAGAGCCCTCGGGCCTCAGCCCGCCCCCGCAGGCCTGAGCCCAGCTGGCCGGGAGAGGACAGGCCGGACGAACCCGGAGCCTCTCCGTGGACCTTTTGTCCACTGATCTGCTGCCCACTTCTCTGTCCTGTTGGGGGCTGAATTTAAAACCAGGGAACTCTGGCTTGAATTCCCATCTGCAGACCTGACCATCTCCATGCTTATTTGCTTGCGATGCTGGGGTAGCCTGGGGTGAGCTGGCATCAGTCACTGTTAATGCTCCAGATGGGGCCTGAGGCCTGCCAGTCCCAGAAGCCTCTGCGTGGATGTGCTGCACACATTGTTGATTTGATTCTATCTCTGATTTTTTACTAATTTCAATTTTTTTCCCCCTCTTCTTTTATCCCATCCTTCCCTTTGCCCCTCCCATTCCCGTATCCTTTTTTTTCTCTCCTCCATAGACCACATAGCCCACATCATAGAGCTGCTAGGCAGTATCCCAAGGCACTTTGCTCTGTCTGGAAAATATTCTCGGGAATTCTTCAATCGCAGAGGTAGTACCTCTTTTTTTTGAAAAGCGCCACGATGCAGACAGAAATGGAATAGCAGCTGCTGGTTGTAGCATTAATGGTGACAAAGGCCTTTCTCCTAAATTCCAAAAGCAAGCCAGCAGACTTCCTGTGCTGACTTCAGACTTGAGAAGGAGCCCCTGCCTGGCCCCGTCCTGCGGTCACCCTGTGCATCAGCTCCTCTGCGGTGCCTTGAATCTGGCCACTCGGGCAGAGCCTGTGCTCTGGCTGTTGACGCTGCGCTCTGTTTCTGTCTGCGCGGGCGATGGCAGTGTCTGCATGCAGTGTACTGATTAAATTGTCGTGTGTTTCTGTTTTGCTGGCAATGTTTCCCAATGCAGATCACATAGCATTGATCATTGAACTGCTGGGGAAAGTCCCTCGAAAATACGCTATGTTGGGGAAATATTCCAAGGAGTTTTTCACCAGAAAAGGTAACGGTATTTATGCAACACTAAATTTTCAGCATAATCCTCTCCCAAAGGAGAAATTGTGCGTTCGCGTTTGGGCAGTGGAGAAAGACCTGGACTTACCGCTGGGGGAGTCTGCTGAAGAAGGCTCTCAAGAAACAAAGAATCATCTGATACCTGTGGAATAAGAATTTTGTAAGAGAACAATCTTCCGAAAATCCTTTGACCTCCTCCACACCTCTCCTTTATGCTAAGCACCAATTCATGTATTCAAGTATTTATAAAAGAGGTTAAATGATTTTTAGAAAGCAGCTAGGCTTACCTTTCCATTTTGCACATTGTTCCTGGAACCAGAGTGTTTTTGCAGTGGAGCAGAGGTGGCCTAGAGACTGGACTTCATGACTGTCCATCTGCGTCCTGTTGCATGTGTCTGAGCTGTTTCTGTAGGGGTGTGGGCCTGTGAAGTCCTGTGTGCCTCACATTCTTATCAATCAGATGCTCTTCTCCCAGTGCATTACCTCACACTGTACTACTGTAGGTGATTTATTTTAATATTGCAGTTCTCGTTGATCTTCCTTGGCATGACCTAGAACAACTCTCTTTGCCCTGTGTAGTCCCTAGTGAGTGATCAATTTTTTAAAAACACCCAAAAGCCCCGGGGAATTTATTTTTACGGAGCCCTTCCCCAATGCCATAGTCTTTGATGTGAGCATAGATAGTCCTCTGAACTCATGTTTTTCCAGCTTTGATTTGGGGGGGGGGGGTGTGTGCTGCAATTCCCGTTAAAAAAGAACTGTTTAAAGTTGATGTGAGCGGGACATGGAGTTTCTAGAAATTTCTGCAAGTACTAGATACTCTATCTCCCCTGCTTTAACCAAATTTGGAAAACCAATTTGACTTTTTACTTTACTGTGAGATAAGGAATTCTTGTAGAGTAATAACCTTTTATGATATACTGTGGTGATGTTCAGCTAACCAGTGCTGTCTTACCCCTTAAAGTCCATCTCCCCATGAATGCATGAGGCCTGAGAGCGAACCATGCCAAGACAGTGGTTTCTTGCTCACGTACTCTGAGCGTGTTGACCACAACTCTTAGGTTTTTTGGGAGCACCCAGTGGGTAACCTCTGAAATATGTAACTGGATGCAGTATCTTGTTATTTCCTTTTTAAAGCTCATCAGAGGAAAAAAAAAAAATTGTCAAGGAAAAATGTTCTTCAGACACGTATTAATTTTCGTTCTGAGACTCTGGTCTTCGAGTCTGGGTCACTTAAGCAGCTACAGGGGTCCCCCGCCACACCCAGACTCTCACGCAGTCTCAAGTCGTGCTCGGGGCAGTGTGTTCAGTGGCACAGCTGGGGCTGGAGCGTGCTGGGGGGCTGGGCACGGCGTGTCACGTCGTCTCCGCGGCTGTCGGCGGGGGTGACTTCCAGTGAGTGCATCCTTGATACAAGGAGGCGTGAGAGGATGTCTGCACTACGCGGTGCGTTAGGAACTGTTTCCGTTATTGGTAAAGCAGAATTATAAACAGGATAACGCTGTGCACATTGTGAACTGGTCAGCAGTATGACTGAGAGAGTGGGCTGTTTCCTAGGAAATTTCCAGAAAATGTTATTTGAACATAGTTGAAGCAAGGGAAAGCTCTGGATTATTTTGGCCTGGGATGGTGTGGCTTGGGGAGTCGTGTTTATTTTAATCAAAGCAGACTGCTTCTTCCACATTTCAGAATGTTTTCAGAGCCCATGGGAGATGGCCTGGGCCTCAGGAGGACTTGGCTGGTAGATGAGCTGCCCCCAGCCATAGCTTGCACCATTGTCAGGTGGGGAGGGCGGCCAGGAGCTAGCAGCCTGGTCTGTCAGGCAAGTAGCAGTGTTGGCCTGCGGGTGCCCTGGAGGGGAAGAGGGAGGGCCCAGGAGGGCTCTGGACCACAGCCCCTGATCCTCCAGCAAAGTGGGCTGTGGGAGCCTCACTCCTCGCCCCAGGCATCAGGCGTGGTGAGGGCCAGCAGCCAGCAAAGGCACACAAGGAGTGTTCCTTTACTCGTGCTGCTGCCGCCCTTTCCTCTGTAGCGAGGAGGCCGTGTAGGGTGGCTGGGCTCTGCCGTCTCTGTCCGTTATCTGTGGGTGAGGAACCAGTACTGTGCATGGTGGCGAAGAAGTTGAAAAGGAACCAGGGTGGGGCGGGCCCTGAGTGGTGAGAAGGTGGAGTCAGGCAAATGATTTGAAGGTACCCCTGCTGGCAGCCTGTGGTCAGCATTGCTCGTGGAGATGGCTGCTCTGCGACTCTGGCTCCTGTCAGGCTTTGCCCCTGGTCTGAGCTGCAGGGACTGGGGCAACGCCTGCCGAGTCCCAGCCCAGAGACGGCGGTGCGCCTGGGGCCCTCTCCTCATCCCACCTGTGGGGCTCCTTCCCCGGACTTGATGAGCGATGCCTGGGGGACTGATGTCGGCAGGTGGTTGGTTCCAGCTCACAGCTCTCTGTCCTGGGTCCCTCATGCTGGAGGGCGGCTTTCACACTGGCCTTTCCATAAGCGCCCTGCTCCTCGGGCAAGTGGACCACTGCCTTTGCCCAGATGGGAGTATAAAGTGCTTGCACGGGCCCTTGCTGCTCCATCGCCACGTTGTTACGCATGTGTGCTGTAGGGGCTGTGTGCGTGGGCTCTTTTTTGAGGAGCTTGTTTGAAGGTGGCCTGTGGAACTGAAGTGCATCTGGCATCCTTGGTAGAGACAGGCCGACAACACGTGGACTTGCGTTACTGTGGTGACTGGAGTCCTTTTTTCCTTCCTTTGGATGATTAGGCAAGAAATCCCCTAAAATGACTGGGAATTGGGGCTTAAGTTCTCTCCTGATGATTGTTTGTTTATGGTAGCTGTGGAACTCAAAAGGGATTTAGGGTTTTCACAGAAGTCTCGGGAATAGTACGACGACGAATGAGGGCCTGTCCTGAAGTCGATTTCACCATGTCCCTTGGGATGAGGGGAGTGATGGTTGCATTAAAAATGTGTTTTGGCATTGCCTCCCCATAAAGGGGGTGAATACACGTTTTGGAAATAATGGGCTCTTAAGTGTATCCATTTAAATTTTTTCTAAAATACCTTTGTGCCAGAACCGATAGAGAAAGGTGACATTGAAAACGGCTTTTCTGTTGCTTACACCACGTTGGCGAGCGGTGGGAACGGGGTGGGGGGGGGTGCTGAGCGGCAGGCTTTCCTGCTCTACACTCTCCTGGGTGGGAAGCAGGCTTCATCCCCACTCTGAGGCCAGGGAAGGGGAGCAGGGTCTGTGCATTAAAGCTAAAATCAAGTGCAGCTGAGTGGCGTCTTCTTGCTTACAGCTCAGGGTAAAATGACCGCTACTAGTTTAAATTATTTCTTGGCCAGGCTTTTTATTAAAATTGAGCTGGATTTTTGTGACTGGGAATATAATTACTGTTCTCACCCTGTTGGGGTTTAATCTGCTGCTCATTCTTTTGGGTGTGGGCATTAGCCACCAAGATCTTTAAGGAGAGCCATCTTGGTCAGGGTGTCAGGGTGTGGCCCAACAGCAGTAAGCACGTCTGTGGATTTTGTCCCTACGCTGTCCTGCTGTGGCCTGAGTGGTCCCTCCAAACCCGTTCCTGACCCCGTAAAGGTGACAGTGTTAGGAGCGGGGCTGTTGGAAGGCGTGTAAAGGCATGGGTGGCGTGTGAAGGCATGGGTGGCGTGTGAAGGCATGGGTGGCGGTAGTGCCTTACGGAGAGACACAGAGAGTTCGCTAGCCCCTCCGCCACCTGAGGACACAGGAGATCTCTGAGCTGGAAGAGGGCCCTCACCTGCCTATGCTGGCGCCCTGCCTCCAGGACTGTGGGAAGTGAATTTGTTGCTTGTAAGCTCCCTAGTCAGTCATATTTTGTGATAGCAGCCTGAACGGACTAAGACGCAAACCCGGGAAAGTGTCCCAGCCCTCAGCTGATGGCGAGAAAAACAGTACAGCCAGGAGCACGCCTTACTATGCCGCCGAGCAGATGTTCTGCGGAGCCATCAGTAGCCATCATTTTAGTAGAAGTTGCTGTACTGAGAATGGAAGTATGAGAGGAGACAGTTAACTTTAAAAAGGAAAAACTACTTGATTCTAGATGAGGGCGTTGAGTGTATTATAATATATGTGAGCGATAGTATGTGTCAGACCAAAGACCTCTTGAATACAGTGGAGAATTTCAGAGCATGCAAGAAACTTCTGTGTAGCCAAAGGAGTACATTTGCAGGGGACGGCATCAGGATAAGTGGTGTCCAGTAGAAGATGAGGAAAAGTGTAGGAGGGGGTGAGAACGGAGGGTGAAACTCAGGAGCTGGATTTTTCGTTTCGTTTCGTTTTGTTTTGGCCACACCGCACGCTGCTTGTGGGATCTTAGTTCCCTGACTGGGGATCAAACCTGTGCCCTCAACAGTGAGAGTGTGGAGTCCCAGCCAGTGGACCGCCAGGGAAATCCCAGGAGCTGGGTTTTAAAAGAGGCACTATTCTTAATTTTTAATGTTGAGATGAAACTTGTTAGAATGATTTTAACTTAGCTCCAGAATTACCTAAAAAGCAACTGATACTCTTATTTCTGTGAAGAGAAAAGCCCCTCTGTGGCGTTTGGCCCATACAGGGTAGGATGGTCACTGCCCCACTTGATTTTCATGGCTTCAAGTTTAAAACCTTCTTGGTCACAGCATTTCCACGCGACGCAGGCAGGGAAGACAGGCAGATTGCACACGTGGGCTTAGAGCAGTGTGTGAACTTGAGGGGTGTCTGGCCTGGAAATGCTGGGGAGGACGGACGCAGGCCTCAGCGAGGCCTCACTCTGTCCTGTAGGAGCTGTACGCCGAGATGGGCCTGCGGGGAAGTGTGAGCTGGGCCGATCTCCACGGGAGCTGGATTCTGGAGAGAACTAGTAAAGTTTCTTCATACCAGTGAGTCTCAAAACTTTTAAAACATAAACTGCTTTAACTCTCATTTTAACTGAAGCACTAATTCTGTGCTATAAGAGGTCTGGTTTTCCCTCTCTGTGATAAACTCTCTCTCAGAAGCTGAGCTCCGTGCGAGCAGGGGCTCCGTCTGCTTCCTTTCCTGCCTGCTGCCCGGAGCCCAGGTTGGGGGGTGGTGCCTGGTGAAGGTGGCTCCCTGCCGACTTAGTACATTTGAAAGCCTTCACCTGAGTCCAGTCTGTGTTTTATTTATTTTTTATTTTTTTTAATAATTTATTATTATTAATTTTGGCTGCGTTGGGTCTTCATTGCTGTGCGCGGGCTTTTCTCTAGTTGCGGTGAGTGGGGACTACTCTTCGTTGCAGTGCATGGGCTTCTCATTGCGGTGGCTTCTCTTGTTGCGGAGTACGGGCTCTAGGTGCACGGGCTTCAGTAGTTGTGGCTCTCAGGCACTAGAGCGCAGGCTCAGTAGTTGTGGCTCTCGGGCACTAGAGCGCAGGCTCAGTAGTTGTGGCTCTCGGGCTCTAGAGTGCAGGCTCAGTACTTGTGGCGCATGGGCTTAGTTGCTCTGAGGCATTTGGGATCTTCCCGGACCAGGGCTTGAACCCGTGTCCTCTGCATTGGTGGGCAGATTCTTAACCACTGCGCCGCCGGGGAAGCCCCCAGGCTTTGTTTCAGATGGAAGTCTTTGTGAGCTAGGAGCGGGGCGGTGGCTGACCCTCGGTGCTGGGACAGTCCTAGTAACGCCCGTCGTCCTGGCATCACTGACGGCAGGCTCACTCTGCCCCGGGTCCCTGCTTGGAGGCTGCGTGAGAGGCCTCCCCGGAGAGTTGTGGTGGAGATAGTGTGTGATAGTGACCGTGCTGCAGCCTGGAGGCTGGCTGTAGTGACACAGAACACACAGCAAAGTATGTGGGGAATAACAGACCACGAGCCACAGCCGGGAGTAGCTTTGAATTACTGTTTTACTCATTCAAACTTGAGCATGTGGTGCAAAAAAACCCACAAAAAACAATGAAATTGCTGTAACAGGTTCAGGTAAATTCTATTACAGTTCATCCCATTTATTCCTATCATTTAGTATGAGCTCCTCAGTAGTGAGATGTTTGTTTTTACTGCATCCTTTAACACAGCATTGGAATTCTTTTTTTTTTTTTTTTTTGCGGTACGTGGGCCTCTCACTGTTGTGGCTTCTCCCGTTGCGGAGCACAGGTTCTGGACGCGCAGGCTCAGCGACCATGGCTCACGGGCCCAGCCGCTCTGCGGCATGTGGGATCCTCCCGGACCAGGCCACGAACCCTTGTCCTCTGCATCGGCAGGCGGACTCTCAACCACTGCACCACCAGGGAAGCCCTGGAATTCTTTTAAAGTTATTTTGTTGTATGCTTTGTGCCAGTTTTTCAGTAACAGTTTTCCTGAGGTGTGATCTACACAGCATACAATTTACCCTTTCAAAGTGTGCCATTCAGTAGTTTTTAGAATATTCACACAGCTATGCAACCATTACCAGTCTCTGAGTTTAGAACATTTTTGTTACCTCACAAAGAAACTCTGGGCCCATTAGCACTCACTCTCCATCCCCCTACCTCAGCCCCTGGCAACCCTGATCTACTTTCTGTCTCTATGAATTTGCCTCTTCTGGATTGTTCATATAAATGGAATCATGCAATATGTCGATTTTTGTGATGGCCTGTTTCATTTACTCTAGTGCTTTCCAAGTTTGTCCATGTGGTAGCATGAATCAATACTCCATTCTTTTTACGTATGGATAGACCGCGTCAGGTTTCTCCGTCAGTTGATGGACATTTGGATTGTTTCCGGGTTTTGGCTATTATGAATAACGCTGCTGGAACATCAGTGTACACGTTTTGTGTGGACATAATGTTGTCATTTCTCTTGAATGCACATGTTGTGATACTTGAATTACAAAGGTTTTTAATTTTGATGAAGTCCAATTTTCTGTTTCTTGTTTTTGTTACTTGTGCTTTTGATATCGCATCTAAGAAACCATTACCTACTTCAAGGTCATGAAAATTTATCCTTCCAAAAATTTATGGTTCTAGCTCTTAGGTCTAGGATCTATTTTATGTGTGGGAGGTACGGTTTAATACAGATCTTCAAATATTTACCTACATGTACTTTGTAGGAATATGTTCAAATTTCTTGTGTTTTTTTGTCTTGCTTTGTACCTGTATTTATTGATAGGTTTCCTTTCTATGTGTATGCTATTGAAATTTGTCCTAATTTATTTCATTTCATGGTTTCTTGTTACCAGGAGTTACAGTACCAGGATTTCCCTTTATCATCCCCCATGTGTGGTGTAAAACCTCATATGCTTGTGTGTGTAATTTTGGAATGCTGTAATTTCATAGTCAATATAATACATTTTCCTTCACCAATCACTTAATATTCAAGAGGAGTATAATGCAAGTACTTAACTTTTTTCCTTACAGAGCACCCTGATGACCTGAGGCTGGCATGTAGCGTGGCCTTCCCGAGCCTTTACTCCGGGGGAGGGGCCCTCCTTCAGGGCCCCTCCCTGTCAGCCTTTCCTGATCCTTCAGGGTGATTCTGCCCCCTCCCCCCCGGAGTGGGTCAGGAAGCCTGAGAGGCAGCTGTCCATCTGGCCTTGCTGGTGTCTGGGTGGCCTGCGTGTGGGTGAGAGCTGACGCCGAGGGAAGGTTAAGTATTACTCAGTATTCTTTAGGAAAGAAAAGCTGGAAACGGTTTAAAAAGTAAAGACTGTCACAACCAAGTGGTTCGTTATTGGCACAATTTGTTTCAACAAAACACATCTTGGTATATTTTCCTAAGGGAAAAAAATGTCAAGGTAAAAGCTACTTGTACAATAGGACAAATAGGAAAAAATTGTTTTTAAAACGTTGTGCCATCTGGTTATTTTATTTTTGTTTTATACGTGGTGGGAGTGGAGGTGGCTGTGTTTCTTGTGTGTTATGGGCCAGTCTGGAGTTGGTAAATGGACTTGAAGCCCTTACTCGTCAGAGGAACCTGTTCTTGGCGTTTCTAGCAATAGACGCACAAGTTTGGGAGCTTAGGGTTTGTTTTTAAATAACCTTTATCAACTTTTATAAGACAGCGTTTCTTCTTATCATGGAATTGAACATGAGAAGTTGTGCATATGATCATAGGGCCGAGGCGAGTTTATTTCGTCTTTCTTGGCATTGTAGAGTTTTTCCACCTATCTCCATGATCCACGTATTGGTTCTTTTTAAAGACAGTGCACTATTCTGTTATATTGCAGTATTATTATGTATTCAGTATCTTGGTATTTAGGACTGTTCTGCATACTGCATATTTTCCTATTACAGACAGTATCTTTTCACGTACAGTTTTTTGTGTGGGATTACCTGGTCAAAAGTGCGTCAGATGTTTTAGGATTTCCTTTGGAATCGCTTTTATCAGTTTATCGGGGCGGCTAGTTCGGTATAGCTTTCCAGCCTTTGTATTCTTTTCATCACTGTTATTACGTAGATTTTAAGGCACCTGTCATGGTAAAGCGTCTGTCTTTTCATGGAAGGTTTGTACTCTGTTGCCTATGTACGGAGTTTAGTATATCTGAGAACTGCATCCTCAGGATGTTCTGAGCGGGTCTGAGCAGACCGAGCTCGGCAGTTGCTCTCATTTGCAAACCTGGCGAGCGTTTATTCCAGGTCAGAATAACATTCTCCACCCACGGAGCTGGTTTCACCATGTTGCGTGTGTGCTCTCTTAGTTTGCTCTAACGTCACCCTGGTGAGATGAGCGGTTACTATAAAATCAATAGAGCTTCACTAGAGACAGTGCAGAACGAGAAAGAAACAACTTTTAAACAAAGCTGGTGTCTCAGAGCACCTGCTTTCCATCTTTATGGGCACTTTGAAAGTTGCTCCTGGGATTGTATGTGGAACACAGTTTTGACTAACGTTACTACTAAGCACGTTACCATACACTTTCCCACACGTTACTGAGTGCTGTTACCTACTCCTCGTCAAGTGGGTGTACCGTGGCTGGCTGTGTTTTTGACCACCGTTCTCCGATGACTGAGCACTTGTAATTTTGTGAGTGTATGTGATTTTGCAGTGAGCATAGTTTGGGGGCACGGCGGGTGGGTGGGTGCCAGGGTTTATCTCCTTAGGTGGGGTCCCTACGGCGGGGATTTCTGGGTTACAGGGGTGAACGGTCAGTGGTCGCTCCCACTCGTTCTCACGGGGACTGTGTTTCCTGCTGGCAGAGGGAACACTGTCTCCTCTAAGGTGGCGGGTCCACCTGCCTCGGGACAATAGACCTGGCCTGCAGCCTCCACACTTAACTCTGTCCCCCGTCTTTACCTGGGAGCCAGGAACTTACTTAACACCCGGTCCCTTTCACGAGAAATACCTTCTAGTGATTTCTGTATTCAGAATTGTGTGCACATCGTCATGACTACTCTGTAGACAGACCAGTTCATAAGAACCCAGGTTGGAAGAGTGTAGGCCCAAAGGAGAAGTCATCGTGGGGTGGATTACCAGTCGTTTCTTCCTTTGTTTTCGTAATTGTCTGTGATACCCTTTTATCTTCTTTATGACTAAAGAAGCAGGAGGGGTGTGTATCTACACTGGGTTGAATAGCTGGGTGGAGCAGACCTGGCCTCCTGAGAAGACCTTTGTGAGCCCTGGACTGACACTCTGTCAGTGCGCCGCGTGTACAAACCCCCTCGTTGGTGAGGTTACAGCAGGTGCCAGCAGAGAGAGGAACTGGCCTCTGTGTGAGGGTGTCCGTTGTCGGCGGCTTGGGCCCCAGGACGAGGGGAGCCGCGGGGCAGACGGAGGAGGCCTCTCGGTGCGTGGCTCCTGTGAACAGACAGAGGAGACGAGTCATTCTCCCTGACCATCCTCCTGTCCTTTTGGCAGTTTGACTTTAAAAGTAACTTTTTTTCCTATTGCGAACAAGGCTGTTATAGTTCGTGGACCGTTTATGAACTTGTCAGTCACTCTGTCAGGGCTGCTCATAACCCCCACTTTTCATACTGCAGTTAGCACATTTTGAAAAGTATAACTTCAGGCTTTATAAATTGATGTCCTGATAGCTTAGATTTTACAACAAATGTGTGGAGATGAATGCTATTTGATGTGGGCTGGCTCTAGGGCTGTGCTGTCCAGTACAGTCGCCACTAGCTATTTGTGGCTATATTTAAACTTAAACTTCTGTTCCTTAGTTGCGCTCACCCCGTTCTGAGCGCTCAGTAGCCACATTGAGCTGGCAGCAACCATACTGGACAGCACCTATACCGATGAAGTACACCTCTACTGTCACTACTGTCAGGTTCTCTTGAATAGCGCTCTTCCAGAGGAAAATGGTAAGCTGCAGAAAAAATGGTCCGAGGAGTTTAAATAGCATGTATCTTAAAGCTTTTCCTAAACAAATTGCGAAGAATCCCAAGTTGGGGAGAGTGCCTCGGTCAGTCTCTGCAAATGAAAATATTCTGGGCGTCCTCAGCGTGCTCTGCTTATTTAAGGAAACTTGGAGCTGATACAAATGAATTCTTCCTTTTTAAATGAACCCTTGTTTATATTCACCAAGCTTACTTGAAATGTGACATTTTCGTCTGTGGGAAAGCTGGCCTCTGTTGTCATGTAGTGTTGAGCAGGTAGGTATCTGCTTCATTGTAAAGAACCCAGCTGGACCAACAATGGGAAATGCACAGTTGGAGCTTTCTTGACATGCCTGTTTTTCCCTGTAGGAGAGCTGCGGCACATCACCAAGCTGAAGCCCTGGAGCCTCTTTGATGTACTTGTGGAAAAGTATGGTTGGCCCCATGAAGATGCTGCACAGTTTACAGATTTCCTGATCCCAATGTTAGAAATGGTTCCAGAAAAACGAGCCTCAGCGGGCGAATGCCTTCGGCACCCTTGGTTGAATTCTTAGCAGATTCTGCACACACGCATTCTAAGCTGGCACATGTTGTCCAGTGCATTGGCCCTAAAGGGGGACTCTCGTTCTTAACAGGATTACAAGTGAGCTGGCTTCATCCTCAGACCTTTTATTTTGCTTTGAGGTACTGTCGTTTGACATTTTGCTTTTTTGTGCACTGTGATCCTGGGGAAGGGCAGTCTTTTGTCTTCAGCTTAGTAGTTACTGACCCACTTTACTTCTGGAAACAATAACATGTCTCTAAGCATTGTTTCTTGTGTTGTGTGACATTCAAATGTCAATTTTTTTTGAACGAAGAATACTTTCCTCCTTGTGTTTTGGCAGGTTTTGTAACTATTTATGAAGAAGTATTTTAGCTGAGTACTATATAATTTACAATCTTAAGAAATTATCAAGTTGGAACCAAGAAATAGCAAGGAAATGTACAATTTGATCTTCTGGCAAAGGGACATCATTCCTGTATTATAGTGTATGTAAATGCACCCTGTAAATGTTAATTTCCATTAAATATGGGATGGGGACTCAAATTTCAGAAAAGCTACCCAGTCTTGAGTGCTTTGTAGCCTAAGTTGCATGTAATGGACTTTAACTGCTCCGAGGAGTTGTGCAAACTTTTCATTCCATGACAGTCCTTTTGCATTGGATTTTAAACAACTGGCTCTGGGTTATATCATTCCCTATATGGCACTTTATATAAAGAAAAGACATGCTTCTCATTCTAAACTACGTATTATAGTTTAGCACTCCCATTCATATTTTTGCATATTTTAAATTAAAGGTACTTTTAAGGAAAAAGAGCAATTTCCCTTTAAAAATGTGGTAGCCTGGTACCATGTGGTGTTGCCTCCTCCAAGCCCTGTAAGTTAAACTCTACATAGATTAAATTGGACAAGAGAAACATGTTCAGTGTGTGGAGTGAAAAAATATATTTTTTTGGAAAAGCTTGCTCGTGTTTGTCTAGAACCAAGGTATGATATGTACAATTTGCAGTGCAGTGGGCAGAATACTAACATCTCAGAGGTAACAGGGATTGCATTCATTCCAGGGACAGTTTAGTGTGTGGCTACAACACATTTTACTAGCTTTTTCATTGTCTTTCCATGCGTTGAAGTTGAGAAAATGATTTTTTCCCTTTGCAGATTGCACACAATTTTGTTTATGCATTTCCTTAAAACTGTAGAATCCAGAACACAGACCATAGTAGGCAATACAATTTTAGAATGTAATATATAGAGGTACATTTAGCCTCTTTTAGAAATCAATGGATTGAATTTTTTTTGTTTTACATTCCTCAAGGTGCCTCGTTTTTCTTGACTTTGTCCATTAACATTTATCCATATGCCTTTGCAATAACTAGATTGTGAAAAGTTAACAAGTGTTGTAACAATAATCCGTTGTTTGAGGTGCTTGCAGTTGTCTTAAAAATTAAAAGTGTTTTGGGTTTCTTTTCCAGACATTGCCTTGGTCATTGGCCTATATTTGAAGCGATAGAATCAATAAACATTTGCTATCCTTTCAATGCAGTGTAACCAGAACGAAAGGAAGTATCAGCATTCCTGTAGCAGGAAAGGTAGTTGTAGAACATGCATTAAGGCTTAATACGAGGAAAACATTCATTGTTTTGTAAGGGTAGGATATGGATCTAGAAAAGATGCTGTAGTATAGATCCATTACCTAGAATTTCTGTGAACCTTTTTCATTCACGTTTCATCAAAAACATACTAGTTACATTTTGTTTGCACATTGTCAGTTTTCTTCTTTTTTAACAGTATTCACTGTGAGGGAACAAGACACGTAATCCTCTTAGGAGTTAGCATTAGATCATATCGCTGTGAGGTGGAAGATACCATTCATTTATGAAATGTGCATGCTAAGTTTTTCTTCTGAGGCTGTAGGTGACCTTGTAGGTTCCGTGAAAGATAGTGGCTGTAGACCAGTGATGCCATCCACAATTTGCACAGGAACCATTCTCACGAGAACCACGGAGTTCACGTATGTCTTCCCTAAGTCCATAAGAATTTTTATCAGGGTTATGGCACACTTGAATGAAATTTGTCTAATACAGTTTGGGCTCATGTTAGAAAATAATCCAGATAATTACGAACTTTGTAAGGATCTCTAATTTAGGATAAAATAGCCTAACTAGTTTATAAATGTAAAAACAATTGTTCTAGAAGGAATATACATTTGTGTTAGGTATGGTATGGTTTTTAGCAGATTCTTGGTGGCTTGATGATGATGAATGCATATAAGCTAAACGAGAACCACTGGTTTATGCAGAACACTATAGCCAGCTCCGTGATTTCAGTTGAATGTCCTATCTTTTCCTTTCTCTAGTCCATGTGAAGTCATCATGGAAAATGACAAGCAGTGGATCACATATGTGATGATAGCAGATTCAGAAGCTGGCTGTCTGGAAATTAGAACTGCCCCAAGGCAGAGGAAAAGTGGATATAATAGGAGCTTCAAAAAAGCATTAGCTTTCTAGGTGAAAACTGATTTACTAACTTGCTTCTTCCTGTACTTGGATTGTCCGTAGCTAGTTAACAGCTGGGGTAGAGAACTTCAGTTTGTATCTGCCGGTGAAATTACTTCTTAAATTCCAGTTTTCTCCCATTAATTTTTTTTAAGAAATTAATGCAGTTTACAGAAAAGCTTCCGTATACATTATTTGTATAGTAGGCAAATCTAAAACTATGAGGAATTAAAATCTTTAGGACAGTCCTTTTAAAGAGGTGTGAATATTCATAGTTCACTATGCTAGTTAACTTTGTCTTCTGTTTGAAACTATCGGTGGGGGGGGTGGGGGGGAGTGGATGACTGGATGATGTAAAGCCACTTCTTCGTGGACAGGTATTTCTTTAGCAAATACCATAAGTAGAATCTTGTTTGATAATCAAGGATGGCAAAGTTGACCTAAGTTCTAAAACTTGATTAGGATTGAGCCCTAAACACAGCTGTGTTAATGTAGCTGTTTTCAAAAGGAAATGGAAATTAAAAGTGTAAAAACATGACATACTACTGCCAATCTTAGTCATTTTTAGTCTGTTTACTTTTTTCTCCAATACACAGAATTTGTATACTGTGTCAAATTATGTCAAGTAATTGGATGGTGAACTATGTTGACAAATACTGTCACTGCTATTGGTTTATACTTAATCCTCCTGAGAGGTAGAAGACAATAAGAATTTATTATTCCAAAATAATAACTAGTATTTTGTATTTCAGCAATAAAATGTTCACTTGAGAGGGCACTTTCATTTCACTTGAGAGAGCTAAGAATGCCTTTTTCCTGTAGTTTTGTACACCCAAAACAAATTTGTAAAATTTCCTGCTACTCTTTAAAATACTATAGCTAGACAGTAAATGTTAAGGTTTTCAACTAATTTTGGTTCATCAGTAGGACATCTCAGTCATGTTCTAACATGTACAAATTAGATATTCCTGTGTTTTTAGGTAAAATATTCCGTACTTTCAAACAGCTGTAAATTAGTCTGTAGTTGAATCACGGGACGCTTCAATGGAATGGACTCATCTTGTACGATGTCAGGTATAAGCAAACGTGTGCAGCATTTGCGTAGCACGGTAGTTTCTCATGGCTCCTGCTCCTGCAAAACAATAACACGTAGGAACCTTCCAGGAACAAGCCTTTACCGCCTCCTGATCTTGCTGCAGTCCCGTCCAGCTGAGGTAGTAGTTGCGAAAGAAAATGGAAGGCTCCTTACAAACTCTATCTGGAAAAGGTAACTTCTGTAAAAACACTTGCATAAACAGACCCCAATCTCAGAAGTGGTACAGGACAATTTGGTAAAACTGACATAATTGTGGTTTATTAACATGAATTAAAATGCCCAACCAGTGCTTCAATGTGACAGTATATTTAAAATAGAGGAATTAAAGGCCATATACTGTACTACTTTCACAAAGATCACACAGTTTTGCAAAGACATGTCATATGTACAGTGCTATATGTCAGATGAGAAAAGCTGTAAGCGATTATATACGCAAAAGAAATGCAGTATTTACAGTTTTTCAGGAGACATTAAAAATCATCTGTACATTATATTACATTTTGCTTGCAAATAACCGATAAAACAAAATGAGCCATCTTCACACCAAACTAAAAATCTGTATTGCATTTTTTTAATACATAAGATGCACTCACAGAACTGCTGATTGATAGAAAGAAAATCCTCGTACTGCCATTACTTAGCCGTGTATTTAATGCATATGTATAACATAATAATATAGAAAACATTCACTAAATGAATTTAATTCCAACAATAAAATTTAAAGATCATGTAGCATCAAATCTACTGCCAGAAAAACAGCTGGAATGTTCACTTACAAAATAAAAGATACCTACACTGGCTTAACAGCACATTTTTTTAAGGGATTTTTTTAAAAAGCAAAAATGGGAAAAATACAATGAGAGAGCACTGGTGTTTTTTTGTTTTTTTATACAAAGTTTCATGTACAAGCTTTAAAAAGTACCTTAACAGGTACATATGAAATGTACAGTTTATCTTACAGAACATTTTAAAAAGTTTTTGGAGTCTATTTTAATGCCACCCTGAACCATGGTAATTGTTCTGAAATGTTGGTGGCACCTGTGCTCTGTGAATTGGAATCTGTCCAGGCACTGGAGATGCCTGCTGAGGTCCTTGAACCCCATGTGGCAGGGCCACAGAGCCAGGATGAGGACAGAACCCTGAAGCGGTAGGTGTGGGAATACTGTTTGGTCCTTGGGGCTGGAGATGAGGACCTGCGACTGGTAAAGGACAATGTGGCCCTGTTCCAGAAGGCTGGTGTTGGGGTCCCGGTCCCAGAGTGGTGTGATGTGTAGTAGCTTGTGAGGGGTACGGTGGTACAGCTGGATGAGCACTTGAAGGAAAAAGTGGAGGTCCTTGATGAGGTGGGTGGTGTAAGGCTGGAGCCGATGGGGTATGATGTCCGGAAGCCAGAACACCGGAAGGCGGCGGAGGAGGGGGTGGTGGAGGGGCGGAGCTCACCACGTGCTGGTGTTGTGCTTGCAGACCTGGGAGTCCCGTGGAGGGGTGGGGCGGTGGATGGTGATGCGGGGCGGGAGGGGGAGGTGGGGGTGGCAGACGGTGTCCAGTCGTTTGAGAGTGAACGTGGGACCCAGGGGCGACAGCGTGGACAGGCCCCACGCCGTGTGCTACGGAGTGTGGCTGTGGCTGGGCGAGGTGTGGTCCTGGAGCGGGAGGAGGGGGAGGCGGGGGTGGGACTACGGCGGCGGAGGTCTGGTGGTGAACGGGAGGGGTCTGCGAAGGCAGAAAGTGCCCTGGAGTCACGTGATGTCCCGGAACGGCTTGCTGGCCCGTGGTGCCGGGAAGAGCTTGATTTGGTCCTGATGTAAACACAGTTTGTTGGGAAAGACTGCCTTTCAGCTGATTATAGCTCTGAAAGTTTGCGGAGGGCTGCTGGTTTTGATAGTAAGAAGACGAGGGGGGGGGGCGGGGGGGGGCGGGGGTGGTGGGGCCGCGCCGCCCAGGCTCGACTGGGTAAACTGCTGACTGAGCGCTGCCGGGGGCTGTCCTGAGGGCGTCTGCGTGAACAGCGCTCCGGAAGGGGCCTGCTGCGTACTGGCTTGAAGGTTCTGTGCTGCTGGGTAAAAATTTCTTTGAGGCTCTCGCTGAGGTGTTCCAACTTGAGGTGACTGTGAGTGGTGAGGCCTGTAGGGAGAGCCTAACTGCTGTGAAGGAGGCTTTGGTGAAAGATAACCGTGTTGTACAGGCGTGTGGGGCGTCGACGACTTCGGAGGATTTTCTACGTGAGGTGATGGAGGACAGTGCAACTTCACGGGCGCGGAAGGCAGCTTCTGTGCAAGTTGCTCAGATGAACTGCGAACAAGTGGCTGTGGAGGATGATTCTTCGAAAGTGCTTGGGTGTTACTTGACAGATGTTTTTGATGGAGTTCTGTTTTCAGGTGGACACCGTTCTCAGCTTCTGACACAGTAACTGCTCCCTCCCAGTGGGAATCTGGTTTTGTGAGTATTTTCCCATGTGGCTGGGCAGGTATTACAGGTCCCGGTGAACCAGGCTGTGAGAAGAAAATTTATATAAACTTTAGAAATATTCTGTGTACACTGAGGTTTGTTATTACTGGTATTTAATGTTAGCTAAATATTAATTGGAACGGGGGCAGGGAATAAGAGGTCTGAGAGGAGGACAACTACAGAGGCTTGAGATGTTAAAACGCCAGTTTTTTTAAGTAGTTGAGCAAGTTCTGATAATAAGCTTCAACTGAATTCCCTGAAATTTTATTGAAGACAAGTTAAGGAAATTAATCTGCCTTTTTTTCCCCTGAGCAGTGAAACCTGTCTTTGACTCCTATTCTGAAAGAACCACACTTAAACACTGCAGGCAAGTTTCAATTCCATAATTGAAATTTCTATACTCCACCTAAGGATAAATTTGCTTGGGTAGATAAACCTGCTCCCCCCAACTGTTTTCACTTGTAATACCTTTTCCATTGTTCAAGTTCAGGTAATCCAAGGATAAGACTATTTGAATATATAATGATGTTCTTTAAGCAGAAAGAAAAAGTCAATCTCAGATTTCCTCATCCTTACGTTTCCAAAGATATTGCCCCACCGGATTATCATGTCTTGATGATCCAGGATAGAGGCAGCATTTCTTTTAAATTAATGTCACCTGACCGTTTGTTTTTAGAGAATTAACTGGCTGGCCGGTCAAATATTTTATGAAAAGACTATGAATTTCCTAGACACTAGGATAAGGAAGGGGTGGAAGGAACTCTTGGAGCAAGTGTAAGCTGCTGAAGTACGTTCAGCACATGGGAACTTGAACAGGAGAAGTGTCCAGAAATCAGAAACTGATCCTTGGTACAGCAGAAAAACCTCCATGTGCACATTACCATCCACTTTTCTGAAGGGCCACGTTCAAAGGTCAATGTTATTACCTTGCTCATTTTTGAAGGGCTTTTACAAGTATTTTGGGAAGGATCTGGGGACGCACATTCACTTGTAGTCGTGGGTTCTGGATTTTCAGGATCAGGATCTGTAAAGCGTAAGGAACCATAGAAAATGTAAAACTGCACGATAAATACTGCTTTTTACTAACACTCGGACGTACATTCTACTATTCAAACCAACGTCTTATAAAGGCTCTCTCTCTCCTTTCTGAAAAGGTATTTAAAACCACCACCATGATAGGTCATCTGCTTACTGACCTTCCATAAGTTCACTGAAAGAAGGGACTGGGCCCTTGGGTTGCAACTGGGGAATGTGATTTGAATGAGATGAAGGTGAAGACGGAACATGAATCGGTGAACATGGGACACATGGTGACTCTCCCCCTAGAGATGAAGCAGAAGCAGACCCAAAGAGAACATTAGAAGCACAGAACGGGGGTGCAGAGTGATTAGCTGACTCCACTTTTCGGCAAAGCAACAAGCTCACTTACCACTATCTTTATCTTTTCGGTGATCACTGAGTAGTAAAGCTCTCTGATAACTTCTCTCTCGCACTTGCTCCACTGAAGTTGAGGCGGTCCTTTAAAATCAAGTCATAACATCAGTTCAGAAGCCGCTGCCAGCTAGATCAGTTTGTGTCCCCTGATGGCCAACATAGCCTTTCAGATAAAGGCTTTTGCTCGTTGGGGAAAAGCTTTGAAAACAGCTCCCCACCCCAGCCCACAACACCCCCCAAAACTGAGACTTTTATCCTCATTTATTTGAAGAACTCAAGCAGACGCCATTCCTTTGTCTTAAGCAATTTCTTGGTGAAAAGGAGGGGGTTGTTGAAGGGGGTAGCAAAACAACATTCAGAACGTCACTTCAGGTTACCAAAGGGACCACATATACCCCTGACAAATTACCTTGGGTCTGGATTATAAGGCTAGCAGGAAGCTCAGAGGTAAGAGGACCATGGAGCAAAGTGAATGTGGCCTCCTGCCCTTTGCAGGACCCTTCTGTATCCAGCTTCTTCTATTCCTATCGAAGAAACACTAAACATGGCTGTACTCTCAAGGCAACTGGTAAGGGTGACAAAGAAACTGCCAGATGTTGACTAGGGTAAAGGTTCTTTGGAGAGGAATATTTGTGTGAAAATTATCAAGGAGTAGCTATAATGGACCTTTAATGATGCAGGGAAATACTTAACTGGCTTAAAACTCTTATCAGCAAAAAGGATCTGTCAAAATTATGATCACAAACCTCCTCTGCTTTAGGAGAACAACAAACAGGAAGGCAGCTGATTAACAAAAACTTTGTTGTTTTTCAGAACAGCACACTACCAATCTTTACAAATATATAAGCTCCGTTCAGAATCAGCTATGTGACTGGATGATAAAATAACAAAGACTACTGTCATTATAAGGTATATTACTTGTAGTTCTAAAGTTACCAGTTAGTTAGGTTTTTTTTTTTTTCCAACAGGCAGCTTACCATTGGACTTCTGGTTCATTCTTTTCACTGGCAGAAGCTTCCTTAACAGGACAGTTATTGCTGGTTTCTTCCAAAGTAGCATTATAAACTGTAGCTGGTGTTGGTAAAGGTAGGCTAGCAGTGCTTTCTATCTGCTCCCCATTTTCATTCCCGTTGGCACACCCATCAGCATTGTTGCTGCTCAAGTTTCCACTTGTGTGAGGTGATACATTAACCAGTGGAAAGTGTTCTGCCTTAGAGCCACTTTTCCTAGCTTCACGTTGTCTTTTCCGGTATTCTAATAGAGAAACCTTAAGCAAGAAAGATAAGGAAAAGCAAATCTTTTATCCTTGTTTTTATATGTCAGTGTCAATCTATTCTTTTTTTTTCTAAAGAGAATTACTATATTTACATTAAGAAAATTATATAAAATAATTTGATTCTGAACAAACAATAATAATTAACAATTATCAAATGCCTACTATATGCCAGGCATTGTATTTAGATGATTTACATACATTATCTCATTTAATCCTCACAACAACCCTATGAAATAGGTATATTATCATCCCCATTTTACAGATGAGGAAATTGAGTAACTCACTCACTCAAGGTCACACAGCTGGTGAGTGTTGGAGCCGGGATTCGAACCTAGGTCTTACTTGAAAGCCCGTGCTCTTTCCACTATACTATATTGCTTCCCACAAAGTTGCCAACTGGACTCTGTTATAAAAATTAAAAGCACACATCACTAAAATTCTTTCGACTTGCAAAGCAATAAGCCTATTAACAAATAAAATACGTGTTGTAGTTTCTCCCACTGATCTGAAATAAGGCATTCTAATTGTCTCGGTATGTCTGCCAACCAAATAATGGTGGTAAATCAGGGAACTTATTATTTATATAATAAATACTTTTATATCCATGGCCTAAATACTGTAGGTATTAAGGATGAGGAAAGAGGCATTTCTTCTATATCGGCTGCCTGTTCTATGTAAAATAAGGGTAATAAGAACACAAATATTATTCAATTCTGTTTATTTGGTTGGGAAGTGGTTATCTTTAAAAAGTTACTCTTTCAGTGAAATAAATCACCTTGAGGTTTCGATCTCTGAAACCATGCTCCTTATAGGAATTTTCCGTTATCACTAGCTCTCTGCAAACATAATCTAATTCACTGAGCATTTACAAAAGGTTTAAAAATGTATGTGTCAATAATTCAATATGAATAAAGTATGAATGCCTTACACAGTACATATTATAACTACTAATTACCCTCAGAAGTAGTATGAAAAAAACACTATTAAAAGGACTATAAATCGTTAAATTTGTAACCTTTTTCTTTTGTGGTGGATTCTGGGGTGTGCAACTTCCGTCGATCAAATTGTCATTAATAGTCCGTCCAAAACCAGATACAAGCCCATCTTCTGAAGTACAAAACACAGGTGTTTCCATAAACATGCCTCTAGTATCATCCTGCATCAGGCACTTTGACTCACTTATTCGGAAGCCTCCTCCAACCTCCAACTGATGCGAGGGTGTCAGGTCCCTCAAGTTGGAGTTTACTGAGAAGTTAACTCCTGTTCTGTCAGGACTCTTTACCCAGGAAGAATATATTGGGCCCCGTCCAGAGTGAGCAGATTCCAGTTGGCTGTTAGACTCAGTCCTATCATGTGCAGGTGTTTCCATGGTTTTATGTAAGGCAGCTTGCTCGACTGTATCGAGTCCCAGTTGAAGGTCTGACACAGATTCCTTTTCTCCAGGGCACTGCCTACTGACTTCAGTCCTACTCCTAGGGCTGGTATAACCAATAGTCTTTATTTCTTGCAGACCAAGTTCAGTTAAATTAGAATTTCTAAAAGGCCCCAATGTTAACATGGTTGAAGATCTGTCAAAGCCCTGTTTACAGAATTAAAAAAAAAAAAAATTACACAAATAACTACATTTGGAAGCTAGTTACATTAAATCTACCAACAATTTATAATGATACTAGGGAAAAGTCACCGATTTAAAAAACCTTTTTTAGTATCTCCTTACCTCTTGACTATAAGTGCGTCTCTTAATTTCTGGAGAACTTTCTGGGGAAGAAATATTCTACATAAAAGAAATAATCATAATTGAAAATTAAAATATGTTAACAAACCCATGATATTTATAGAAATGAGAACTTAAAATGAGAAACTACTACACAGACTTTGGTTTTAGACTTTTTTATTTCCATTCCCCTTATATTTTGCTTTAAGGTCACTTTGATACACATAGTCATTTAGTCTGACTTTTTGTATATCAATCAGATGAAATGGAAGTTATGTGCATTTTAATAAAAAAATAAAGTTTAAATTCACAAATGCATGTTCCAAATTTTCGCTCTTAGATTCTTAAGAACTTTTTTCCCCTGCTCTCAGTACACTAATTATTAAAGGGAGGAAAAAATAGCTATTAAAGAAGCCCCATCCCCATGGGTTTTTGTTTCTGTTTTTTCTCACCTCAAAGTGCATGGTATTTCCCGGTGTGCCAGGAGTTACTGGGGTAACTGGTGAATAAATGGGCTTATAACCATTTCTACAAGCTTCGTCGTCTGACTTTGCCCGTGGAGGAGTGGCAAATGATGGATCCGTAGGAGTAATATCCGTGTGAGTTGGGGTAGCATATGGTGAAGGAGTAGGTGTGGAGGTTTCTGAGTAAGCAGAATCTAGTAACTGATAGAGTCTTCGTTTTTTTAGTGGTGTAGTTAAATCTGTTGGTGAAATAAGTTAAGAAATTATACTGCTGCTATTTGCTATAATCTGTAATATATTCTGGGAAAGATCAAAAAACATCAGCAATCGTAATTATGATGATTGTCACCCAGAAACTAAATTTCACAGTTTTTAAAGATAACAGGAAGCAATCTCTCCCCCACCCCCACCCCGCCCCCCAACTTAGTAATTTTCACTGTTAGCAAGCATATTATCTTGCCAGAAGGCTTACAGGCCTGGGGGGCTCTAAGAAATCTTACAAGTACAGCTGTTAATTTAACTGATTTCTAAGAGTCCTTTTGAATCTTGTTGAAAAACAGCTGGCCAACTAGGCCCAAAATTCAACCATAAGCCCCAACATATTGTACATGGTACTTGCAAATTAAGGTTTTCATGTCTACCTTCGTCTAAAACTTTGGAGGACAGAAAAGACAAAATATATGTAACAATGCGCTTCTTTTGAAAGGTACATAATAATTAGAATATATATATGCTATATATATCCTGCCACATTGTCCACACTAGAACAACACTGAAAAGAAATTCTACCTGGAAGAGAACAGCTATCATTTAATAGTAGTGGACTTCTATTTTCACCATTGACTGTAGGACTTCTGGATCTTTCTTGACAGGGTGAATTAAATCTGTGTAAAATTGCTGAGTTTTCTTCTTCCAGAGCTTGTTTCAACCACCGCTGAAATACACAGAACAATAAATGAAGAGAAATCAGTTTGTAGCTGTTTACATATCCTATAAATATACAGCCAATTCCAAAAGCATCTCACTACCAGGACTGGTAGAGTAAGGAATGAGAATGGCTTTTGGCTCATACTAGAGTTTCATATCCAAAGAAAAGTTTACCTTCTTGCATGAGCCAGAAATGTTTTCAGGAGGTTCTTTTCTTCTCCTTTTTTCTGAAAGGAATGGTGAAGTGAATCTAATGTAGTGCTTAGGAGTAGAGTATACATGCGGACTATAAGTGAGACCCGGTAAAGAATTGAGCTGTGTAGCTAACACTTCAGGATCTGTAGTTATGCGCAGAGGCTTTTCTGAAAGGGTGTCTGAAGGTTTTCCCGTCTTCTCATTCTTCTCACTTAACCATTCATTGACCAAGTGCTAGAGAGAAGGAAAATCTGGATCACTATATATGTAATTATACAGATTCTCCTATAGAATATTCTAATACCAAATTTGTAACTGACATATCTGAGAGATTAATTTAAATCCTTCATATATGATGTCTAAAAAGTCAATATAAGTCATTCTGCATTTCCTTGGTTATCTACACTTATTACTAAAATTTTTTACACAATTATACTTTGTAGGAACAAAACACATGATATTTTTATAAAATAGTAAAAATCTAGGAGACCTCAGTACTGTCTTAAAAACACAAACACTAAACTGCTTCTATATTATGTGTAAAATGTTTAGTTTGTCAGACTTTAGGCAGTGTTTTTTTTGTTGTTTGTTTTTTTGCGGTACGCGGGCCTCTCACTGCTGCGGCCTTTCCCGTTGCGGGACGTGCAGGCTCAGCGGCCATGGCTCACGGGCTCAGCCGCTCCGCGGCAATGGTGGGATCTTCCCAGACCGGGGCACAAACCCGTGTCCTGTGCATCGGCAGGCGGACTCGCGACCACTGCGCCACTTGGGAAGCCCTAGGCAGTGGTTTTCTACTCTGGCTGCTCATCAGAATCTCCAGATGAGGCCAGTGCATATATATATATATATATATATATTATATATATATATATAAAAAATATATATATATTTTTAAAGCTGTCGGCATTGACAATCACTAATGATTTAAGGGGGTTGAAATCTCTAAGTTCCCATGCTTTGAAAATTCACATAATCCCTTTCTTAGTTCTGTTTATTTTTTTGCATCTACAGTGTACATAGTTCACTCTTTACTGGCTGTATGAATATACCTGATCCTAAAGTATAATGATTACTCAACTTTTTCTTTTTTTAAGAACTAGTTATTTAGTAAAGTTCAGATGTAATGGGCATGGAAATAAGGATTACATTTCTCAGCTCAAGCACATTTTCCTTGCTGTGTGGGCACTTATATCTTTTCTATCTAGTTATCAAATTATACTCCTTTAATTTTTATTATAAATGTAATTTGTAGAATATGTAGAAAAACTAGTGTATATGTATTTACACATACATTCTCACAATACACATACAGAAATACATACATTAAAAAAACAGTCTACCCACATCCTGTCTTCTAGAGATAATCACTATAAGCATTTTGGCATCTTTTCTTTCCTTCCTTTTTTCAATGTATGTAAACTTCCTTTCTAGGACAAGCAACAGTGGGGCTAAAGCACTTGGGAGTCTGCAACAGACTGCCCCGGTGTGAATCCCGGCTTTGCCACTTACCGTTACCTCAAGCAAGTTACATAACTTTTCTACATCTCAATCCAGATCTATAAAAGAAGGGTCATGAGAGAAACTAGCTCTACAAATAGGGTTATTGTAAGGATTACAAGAGTTAAATAGCCAAAGCTCTTCATAGAGTATCTGACACAGAATAAGTGCCATGTGTGAAACTGAAGGCAGCCTTTACATTATAGGAAATCACAATAATTTGGTACTCTGTCAAACAGTAATGTTGTTTAAAATAGCAGTATATATCACACGCAAAACTTGTGGGAAAAAGGCTTTTTTTTTTTTTAGAGAGAATCAGGATACAGGAACCTATATCTCAAGACCAGGGAATTAAATCTATAGTGCCACAGTAGTTTAGTCATTTAATAATTAAAGGGCAGGGACTGTGTCATATTTGCAGTCAAGAAAGCAGCCTTTTGTTTTGTTTTCCTGCACTGTGCAGCTTGTGGAATGTTGGTTCCCAGACCAGGGATTGAACCCACTGGGCCCTCAGCAGTGAGAGTGCAGTCTTAACCACTGACCACCAGGGAATTCCCAAAAGTAGCTTTTCTTTTAAACATGAATCTTTTTTCTTTCTCACTAATCCAAATTATGGAGAAAATCTGCAGCTACTTTTTGTCCTCCCAAAGTGGGCAAAAGTAACTGCTCATTGTCAAAATCAAGTGCTGGCTTGCTTGTTCAGGATCCAAGGTGCAAAGGTGAGCACAGACTTCAAATCAGAGCGGTGTTTAGATCGTCTCTGTCTAATCCTTTGACTCGCCACTGAAGTATACTCCCAGGTTCCTCCTAGATATTTACGAAGTATACTTATGGTTTCACAGTACCTACAAACTATACTGAATTTGGTAAGAACAAAGACCAGATAAAGTGGGTTTCAAAGTATTTTGTTGTAGAAGGGCGTGAGAAGGATCCATTTATGATCTACCCCACTGCCCAGAGAGCCTAAGGGTTGCACTTTGGTATCTGCTCCAATCTGCTGTACTCAGAATGGGAGAAAAACAAAGCTTCATAAGGGTGTTCTGTATTTCTGGCCTTCCTGTAAAGCTCAGGTTGGTTTATCTCAGTGATTGTTTACCACAATTGCTTCATTAAATCTGACAGTAGTTTTTGACAGATTTTTATTAATAAATTGACCTAAAACTACCCTTCCTGAAACCCTCCCACACTGTTGGTGGGAATGTAAATTGGTACAGACAGTATGGAGGTTCCTTAAAAAACTAAAAATAGAGCTACCATATGATCTGGTAATCCCACTCCTGGGCATACATCCGGAGAAAACCGTAATCTGAAAGGATACATGCACCCCAAAGTTCACTGCAGCAGGACCTAGAGATGATCATACTAAGTGAAGTAAGTCAGAGAAAGACAAATATCATGATAGCACTCGTGGAATCTAATTTTTTTAAAAAAGAAACAAATGAACTTATTTACAAAACAGAATCAGACTTAAGGGGAAACGGGGTGGGGGGGATAAATCAGAAGCTTGGGATGAACACATACACACTACTATAGATAATAAGATAACCAACAAGGACCTACTACTGTATAGCACAGGGAACTCAATATTCTGTGATAAGCTATATGAGAAAACAATCTAAAAAAGAATGCATGTATGCATGTGTATAACTGAATCACTTTGCTGTATACCTGAAACTAACACAACATTGTAAATCAACTACACTCCAATAAAATTAAAATGAAACTACCCTTCCTTATAAATTTTCACATCCTACTACATTCTATGGAAATCAACAATTTCTTCACACTTAATTCTTGTAATCTACCTTTACCATGAAATTTATAAAAACTATAAAGAAAGGATAACTCATCTCAAACTAGTTGTTTCTGAGAAGTGTAGTTTAGTACATAAAGTAGGCAAAATTAAATCATTAGAAATCAGAATTGCCATACTACAAGGAAGCCTTGATATACTGGATATTTTAATGATGCAAACATTTCTATTAACTGATTTTACAGTTTTGCAATTCTCATTCTTAGTTTAAAACTTTGCTAGTATAAAAACCACGACTCTATCACTCTTCCTTATGAGATGTTATAGACTGAATTCCTAAAACATGAATATATTTAACATCATAAGACATTTGTTAAAAAACAGTTCTTACATTCATTAAGAATCACATACCTTTTTTGTTTTGGGATACTTTGTTGGACATTTATTAAGTGCTGGAACTTCAGTTTCAGTAATTATTTCTGCTAGTGCAGTTTCACTTTCTGGTTCTATTGCAAGTACAGTATTTTCAGTATCATTTTGTTGTGAAGTAACTTCTATATCAGGAGAAGACGGTTGGATATCTGAACACATGCTGACAGTTCTGTGTCTCCGACGCTGCTGTCCGATGTGAGTCCTACTCCGAGAAAAACTTTTTCTCTGTTTAGTTCTATTTACTTTGGCAGGAGTTGGCTTGCTAGCAGTTTCTTCTTTTGCTTGTTCCTAATTCAAAAGAGAATGGAACTTTTAATACGTTGTTTATATAACTCAGTAGTTGAAATCTAATGGCATCAATCTGCTTCAGAAGCTAACTGCCCCAAATGTCTTTATGAATTCTGATATATATTAAATTGACATAATTAAAAATTTTCTTACTCTCCAAAACAAAGCAAGTGGAGTCTCATAGCTGAAGTCTTAAATTCTCATAGGATTTGAAAAATGCTATTAAAAAGCTAGTATCACATCAAAAATTCTTTATAGATGTAATTAAATTGTGGAAATTTTATTGGAAAGTGGTGAAGTGTGAAAATAAAACTAGACCTGAATAATAATACCTGAATAACTTCAGCATCAGTGACAATCTGTGCATCTTTACATTCAGTTTTAACTTCAGTTTTGGCAGTGCTGATCCTTTCCAAAGCTTGTTCTCTTCTTTTCTCTCTTTTTTCAAGTCTGGCAAAAGCTTGCAGAATTGCTTCCATTTTCCTTTCTTCTCTTGTCTACAAAATTTAAAGTAACATAATAAATACTGCTGTGAAGTAAAATTCAAAAGTCCAAATGTTCATGGCAAATTAAAAAAAATTTTCTATGATGGTGTTAGCAAAACACCTCTTTTGATGGTAGATATGGGATTAAAAACATTTATATTCATTTTAGATCTTTGAGAATCCCAAACATCTTGGTAAACCCTGTCATTACAAATATATTACAATGAAAGGAATGTTTGGATGATTGTATGTTAATGATAAAGGTAAGGCAAAACCAAAAAAAGACTCAAGAACGACCCTGCTTTATCAAACCAAAAATCTTTTTTTCTCAATAATACATTAGGCAGCCTTTTAAAAATAAGATCGAAGTTCCTAAGGTAATAATATGTTGAAAAGGTTAAATCCATATGAACGTAAGGAGTGAATATATTGACATGTCATAGCAGGATATTGTGGGGTGAAGTCCTGGGTTTAAATCATGATGCTACCAGTCATTTACTATCTCTGTGACCCTAGGCAATGTAACAACTCTGGTTATTAACCTTTTTGAGCATCTTATAAAATGTGGGTAACAATATTTACACTTCACAGAATTGTTAATGAATTCAAATATAAAATATCTGTGAAGTTTTCCAACCTTACTTGGAAAATGGTAGGCATTTCTTAGGTGTTACTATTTCTCCTTTGGCTCTCTTGCCCTCCATAATAATTGTTATAAGGCATTCCTCTGTCTTCTGCTCTTCCCGTCTACACTGACAGTTCAAGGCAGAGACTGGAAAACAGCAAGAGTTCCTTTGAGCATCAGTTCTCTTTGGAGAGAGAATATTAAAAGCAAGACCCAGAGCCTTAGCCAGGGGGCCTGGCAAATGCTTCAGGTTTCAACCAGAAACAGGAAGCATGTCCATCAACTGTCCAGTTCTCCAAATGTAAAGAACCAGGTCCTGAGGCTTAGATCCATTCATCTTTCTTCCTTTATTGTCATCCATGTAGGAAAGAAAGATCAATAACTCAAGGTCTGGCTGCATGGTCTTCTCAATATCAGAGCTTTAGAGTTCGAGTAATTATCAGCAGAGATTCAAGCATTAAGTAAGACACCTACACTATGAAAACTATTACTTACTCTTTCCTATATTTTTTCCTTTTATTGTTCCACTAGGTAAGGGAAATATGTAAACAAAACTCTTCTGAGAACTTTATAATTGGTGAAAACAGACTACCATACTGCAAATGTGTCAGTCTTATAAAATGTGTTATCCTCACCCTCTTTATTTTACAGGTAAGGAAACTGAGATCCAAAGAGGTAAGATTACTTGTTCATGGACACATATCTGCGTCTTAGCTTTCTTGGTCTGGGATGGATAATAAGACACTAAAATAAAGAACATAGGCAAAAGATCTCTTTACTGGAACTGGAAGTTTTAAAGCTGAATTCTTTCCTTAGATAATACATGTCTCTGGTCTTAATAAATCACTTTACTCGACCCCTTTTCATTTATGGCTCTCTATAAAAATCCTGTCTCAATATATTAGGGCTTTTCTAACACCCTAAATTTAGAAGTCTGGAGTAACTAAAAAATAAGATTTTCATAATTGCTTCACCTGTGGAATGGGGGTGGGTAGAAAGAGAAGGGGTTCATTATTGTGCTTATAAATTTAAAAATAAATCTGGGAAAAGTACATTTTTCCAAAAGAAACAAACTTGTCTTAGCAAGAATCATTTTATGTATAAAATAAATTTACCCACGGGCCAGGCACCCAAAGGAGATATTTTCTATGTCATGATTATCCAAGGACAGTTTCCTAAGATAAATACGAATTTATGCCAAAAGAAGTTTCCTTGACATGGTCCATTATTCACTTGTTTTAGATACAGTAAGGGTCAGAGATAAAATTAATTGATGTAAAGACAAAATTAATTCATTTAAAAATTGAACTCCCTTGGTAAACAATGCAGCTAATGGATAGTCAAAGCAAAATCCTTTATTTCTAGATGACTCGATCTTTTTGAGCTGGTCAGGATCTTAAAAATAATCTAGTCCTACACTGCTGAAGAAACCAGAGCCCACGTGTATTAACAGAATCACTCAAAGGCAGAGCCATAATTATTATCCAAGTTTCCAGGCTCCTGGTTTGTTCTTCTTTCCAATTACCAACTACTGACACACTACATAATGCAAAATAAAGCATAATTCTTCCTACATTTACTACAACTATTAACTGAAAGCACTAAACAGGTATCCTAATAGCTTTAACCCAACTTCATCTTAAAACACACACTTTAGAAAATGTAAACATGCTTTTGATTATGTGAAGAAAAGAAAAACGTTAGTTACTAATCTACTTTTTTTTAAAACTCCTTAAGGTTCATATGTCATTCAGCTTTTATATTCACCAGTGTATTCTCTGACACACACAACCAGATATACAGTATGTAATGACTGAAAATTTACCACCCACTTTATAGAGCTAACTGATAAATAAGTTTTATATATAGCTTGAGATAATTATAGCTGATTGTTCAGGGGACTAGAGAAATTAGGAGCCTTAGTTCAGCAGATTGTCCATAGATCCTGACCTCTGAGCTGGATGTAGTTTAGATGATACTTGTCACCTAAGGCTACCACCAGGACCTGCATGTTTCATTTTCATGACTCATTCCAAGCCACTGACTGTTCAGACCTCAAAAGTCATTTTTACTCTCTATGAGCTTGGCAACTGATAGACCCTGATTTAGAATTAGAATTAGAATCAGACAGGGTTGACTTTTGACTTTTGTTGTTAACAACAACACTGTTGTTAACGCTGGAGTGTTGGGTGCTGAACTAAAAAAACTGACAAATCTCTGATGAGATCTACAGATTGCTTTTATGACATTTTTCAGTTTATGGCTTTACAGTATAACACACAAGAGTACAGTAATTTTCTGTAAGCGGAAAGTCTGCTTAATATCCCTTTATAGGATTTTATCACTTGAGTACAGTGAGAATTTTTATTACAATTTTGTGCTTCAATGTATAAACACACTGGAACACAAATTTAACTTGAAATCATGTCACCTTGTACTTGGAAGAGACTATGGAGATCTTCTTGTATGAGCCCCTATTCAACAAATGGTGAGGGACTTCCCTGGTGGCACAGTTGTTAAGAATCTGCCTGCCAATGCAGGGGACATGGGTTCGAGCTCTGGTCCGGGAAGATCCCACGTGCCGTGGAGGAACTGAGCCCGTGAGCCACAACTACTGAAGCCCCTGCACCACAAGGAAGAGTAGCCCCCACTCTCAACAACTAGAGAAAGCTTGCGCACAGCAACAAAGACCCAACGCAGCCAAAAGTAAATAAATTTATATTTTTTAAAAAATGGTGAAAACCTAAGGTCCATATAGTTCAAGGACTACATAATAACACGAATTAAAGTTTTATACAATATCACAACTGAAAAACTAAACTACACTGACTAAATTGTTAGAATTCATCCCAATTAGAGATATTTGGTAATATGAAGCTGAGTGAAAATAAGGTTATGTACTCTGGATGCCTTACAGTGGCTTTAGAAGGAAATTTGCTAGTAGTAGGATGTAAGAATTGAGAAGGAAACAAAATGAAGACATTTAGGTATTTTGTGATTTCTTTTTTTTTTTTTTTTACCTTACTACCAAGTAGGAAGTGGCTCTTAAAAACAAAAACAACAAAGTTGCCTTTTAAAGGAAAAGGGAAATGGCAGGGCCAACCTACCAAATTACTTACAGCGTTGAAATAGAGAAATTAAAAGACTTCTTACTCAACTAACTTCCCTTAACCTTTTGAATAGGAATTTATTAATTTTTTTAAAAATGCTAAGATTACTGCTTACCAATAAAATTGTTCCAAAAGAGTAAGTATCTCCATTTCTTCTCTACCACATGATGATTTAGTTTAACTTCATAGCACTCTTTCCTGTTTGATGTTTGTTTTTCCTTCCACCCCGTCCTCCGTGAAAGCTGCTCCAGAACAGGGACCTTGCCTTCTTTTGTTCACCCAGTACTTTAAATGGTGCTCAGCATATAACAAACACCCAAATTTTTAAGTGAATAAGAATTGGGTATACATTATATAAACCATGTATATCACTGTAATTTGAAGGTATGTAATGAAGTCTTTAAACAAGATTTTGGAAATCCTGAATTTACTACAAGGCAGCTGAAGCTGAATATCCTCATTTCGTTTGAACAGACAACCTATAAAAATAAACAGGTTCCTTTTTGCTAGTCGATACTACGATTTTGAAAAAACAATTCCTAAACACTGTGGTGAAGAAAATGGGACTTAAGAAAATTAAAACTAGTAATCAACGTTAACTTAGTCATGCTCTGAGGAGAGAAAAGTTAAGATGGACAATACATGTCAGATGACTTTTCTGGCAAATTTACCCTCCCCTATAGTTTACTATTATTAAAAATTCTTTTGCATCTTCTAAACTGATCTTCTAAATCAAGTCGCTTCCTAGAGACATTAGTAAGAGCATGGATTCTGTATAGTAGTGTCTTCTCAGAGTGTTTTTTCTATAGAATAAAAATCTGCAGGATGTCAAAGGTGTCACTACAGAAAAACAAGTTGCAAGGACGTACAGGTTGAGGAAATGCTGACATAAACCGAACTTCTCAAGAGGTTTCAAACACCATGTATACTGGAAATCTCGAAGTTGGGGACAAGGTATACTGTTTACTAAAGTCAGCTGGCTACAAAGCTCTCTCTTTCACAAAACATCTAATTAGAGTTCCATGGAATACCTTTTGATGTGAAGGATCAAGCCTGAGAAAATTGTGGGGAATCCTGCATCCTATCCTGCCTGGACTATAAGCTTCATTTAGTTCACACTCATGGGCGTATCTATAGCTTTCCTCAAATGGCTGCCAGGAACATCTAATAAGCTCAATTATAGACCACCTACTTTTATAAAAGCCAGACCTTTTTTTCCCCCTAGAAGCTAGGGCTAAGGCAATGAGCCCCACAAATCCTTGCCCTTACATAGTTTATATTCTGGTGATATACAGTTGATTCTAGATTGTCCTAGATGCTTGACAGGTTTAAGAAACTCATAGCTAGGTGACTATCCCTTCATATCCTTTTGTTGGTCTCAAATTTCTATCCTCCTACATGTGAAGACCACCTGAACCACCTTGCATGGACTCCAGTTTAAGCAATCTGACTATAACAGGCCATCAAATATTACCAAGACTATATTCCCCAAGTACTCTTTCCATAAGGTTGTGGAAAGTTATTTTGAAAATATATTAAAAGATACTACAAAGGAGGTTCTTTTCATTTCATTATAAATGGGGTGAAGGAGGGGAAGCAAGCCTCCTTTTGAATTTAAATCTTTCTAAGGTTTTATATTTTTAATCAATCACCTGTTCATCAGAATAAGGTGAGCTTCTCAATATCTAACCCCCTTCTGTACACTTAACCTCTGACAAGGTTATGGCCACCTAACTTCAACTCAACTACCATGGACCTGGGAGAGTCTACTCAGTAGTACCCCGGTTTTGAAACCAGGTGAGTATAAACAGCCTGCTGTATTTCAACTTACCGTATTATTATATTTCAACCCACTGTATTTCAGCTTAAGATTCTCCCAAGTCAATTCCAACCCACTGCCAAAGAAGTATCTCTTACTAGTTAAAGAGAAAATGTCTAATAACCATCTATTCAGTTCCATACCATTTAGCCACATGTGAGCTTTTGTAAGGAGAGGACAAAATATAATGGAGGAAAAAGGAAAATATTAAGAATGGCTTTCTACCCTGGCCCCCTAATGATTTGAGTATTCTTTCATGAAATCATCATTCAGCATTTCATGTGATCTACAATCAACCAATCTTATTTTCCTATATCCCTCCTCACCACCACCCCCCCAAAAAAACAGCCTATAATTCCAGCCAAATGTGATTTTAAACATCATAAGGTAATGGTAAATTCTACCTAGTTCATGAAATGACCTCTGATCCCTCCAGCTATAAGTTACCTGTCATATATCTCCTTTACCACACTTCCTGCTGCATTGTAACTGTTTTCTAAATGCCCTCGAAGGCAGAGATATTATCTTCCACTCTCAACAAAAGGAACAAAGTAGCAACCAAACTACATAAATCACCTGTGCTATTTGTGGAGACTGAGCAACATGCTAATATTAGGTTGTATATGGAACTGCCATTTGTATAGATAAAAACTATCAAATCAACAATTTCATATGGTTCAAGCTATACTACAAAAGGATGGGCTGAAGTATATTTGAATTTGGACATTACATGGTACTTATCTGGGAGGAAAGTCTGACTTTTTATATTTCAATCTCATAGATACACGTCAGAACTGGTATCTCCTATTATAATGCTTTAAAGTCTGTCCCATCACAGGAGAAAATTTAAATCAGTTTGACCTAAGTTTCTCAGGAGTTGACCTATCTTTCCAATTACTGATGTTAACATAGCCAATATAAAAGGCAAACACTGGAGTAATAAAGCCTGATGAGTACTTAAACTTTTCAAAACAAAATATTTCAACCCACAAATACTAATACTTTGGGGAGTGGGAAGGGGCCAAACCAACTGCTTAAGAATTCTAGGATGCATGCTTTTGCATTCTAGTCATTTGAGTATAGCAAAAATTCTATAATTAAAACATCCAGGCAAACACAGCAATTACAACTAACAACATTACAGTGAACTTGAAGGCTACAGGTTAAGGAGCCAAGGATTTTTAAATACTTACTTCAAAAGGGAACCCTCATACGCTGTTGGCGGGAATGTAAATTGGTGCAGTCACTAAGGAAAACAGTATGGTGGTTCCTCAAAAAATTAAAAATAGGATCCAGCAATTCCACTTCTCAGTGTATAAAGAAAACCACTAAATGAAAACATACGTGTACCCCAATGTTCACAGCAGCATTATTTATAATTGCCAAGATATGGCAGCAACCTAAGTGTCCATCAACAGATGAATGGATAAAGATGTGACCAATATACATATATATGTGTGTGTATGTATATCACACACACACACACACAATGGACTACTACTCAGCCGTAAAAAAAGAATGAAATTTTGCCATTTGCAGCAACATGGATGTGGAAGGCATTATGCTAAATGAAATAAGTCAGAGAAAGACAAATACTGTATGATACCTCTTATATGTGGAATCTAAAACATACAACTAGTGAATATAAGAAAAAAGAAGCAGACTCACAGATGTAGATAAACTAGTGGTTACCAGTGGGGAGAGGGAAGGGGGGGAGGGGAAGTATAGGGGTAGCAGATTAAGAGGTACAAACTACTAGGTATAAAATAAGCTACAAGGATATATTGTACAGCGCAGGGAATATAGCCAATATTTTATAATAACTATAAATGGAGTATAACCTTTAAAAACAATCACTATTGTACGCCTGTAACTTATACAATATTGTACCTCAATACTTCAATAAAAAATATTTCATATCCCTTCAAAATACCAAATTCTAAATATTTACGTTTGTTTATTCCCATGAAAAATACTCAGCTGCACAACCACCTTAGTGGCATATATTAAAATGAATATGCTAAAACAGATATAAAAACATGAAGTATTCATTTATATTAATATAGCATACTAGTAGACAAAATCTGGACAAAACTGGATTCCCAAGTATGCCTTTTTGTCTACCTATCCAAAGTTCCATCATGTTCAACAAAAAGGCATTTCTCTTTCCTTCTGCCATCTCAAAATGAGGATGTTCTAAGTTCCACTAACTTTCTCAGCACTGAAAGAAGGAAGTATTTTAAAAGTAGCCCCAGAGTCATATAACAAACCTCCAGGTTTGAATTTTCTTTTTTCCTCTCATTTCTCTCCCCCCAAAAGCATTGTTATAGCCCTTAAAGCCGTATTTGTATCAGACGCATGCCTCATACAGAAACCACTCATACCCTAAAGTGATCTTCTAAAAGTTTCTGCAGGATTATTGCAAAGACAAGGCTGTGGCAATTGTGGAATGAACTGGCCAATATTGAACATCTAGTCAAGAAAGGGCCATAGGTAATTTGGGTAGGTACAGGTAATTTATTAGATGTAACCCAATCTTGAAAAAGGTTCAAGATAATTCCTTTTAGAGGAAGAACTCCTTTTTCTTTATAAGCAACCTCCTCCAATATTTTCTCCTATATTTGTTTTTCTTCTCTCCTGTTCCTAACACTACCCTGTCCCATCAGAGCAGTGCTTCTGAAATCCTGAGGCTGTGAAACAGTTCTGCATTGCTTTTGCAATTTTGAACATCAACAATACATCAGTGTTAGAGGAATGACCATCAAGGCAATAAGAGTTACATTTAAGCAGGCCTACAATGACCAAAATCCAAAGATCCTACCGCTAAGTATATGACACCTGAGATTCCATGAAATACAACATGAAAATCACTAAAACAGGAAACAAGGGAGCATATAAAATAAAGGGGAGTGGGGAAAGCCCGTACTAAGATCATCAGTTGGTATATAAAGTCATTTTCAAATCTTAAGGCAAACTATATCTTAATGTCTTCTTAACTGGCCTAGACATTGTATCAATTGCTAAATTACCATGGATTTTTAAGAAAATATCTTGTCCTAGTTTTTATACAGGTTAAGATATTTCAAATAAATAGTACAGGGAGTGTAAATACTAACCTTATTTTAATGGAAACCTTACTTTGTGATAGCAATATGAGATGTAAAAATAGCAGCTGCCAACAGTGGGTATTCTTCTTTTTCGCATAAGCCATTTATTTAGTGCTATTATAAGCTTTAAAATTCCATTTTTGTTTTACATTAAATTATGAAGAGAAAGGATACATTTAGTTAATGAAAAACATTTTGAACAGTAATTCTGGCATTAAAATTAATAGTACTCTGCTTCAAAAATGTTAAAAAATTATTTCTTAAATGTCAGAAATTCTAAATTGTCTAATGAACACACACTGAAAATACAAAAGATTAGTGGAAGTTACTTGAATGGTAATGACAAAGCCAAATAGAAATGCTCAGGGACACATCATGTTTGCTAACTTCAAAGAACAAGGTAAAGGCCCTCCTAAAGGCAGCAGCAAGTATTTTGGGACGAGCAGTGTCACTAAAACCCAAGTGACAGAAGGAAGCTGCTACCGGCCTTCCAACTTACCATCTTCCTTCTCCTTTCTGCAATCTGTTCCTCTGACTCCATTTCTACTTCATTGCTAATGGGAGTTTTTTCTTCTATATCATCAATAAAATCTGGTTCCTGAAAGATGGAAATGACTGCTTTATAGAAACTACTACTCCATCTACAAACTAGAGGCACAGAACCATGTATTTTAAATGTCTTTCAACCAGAACTAATTAAACATAAAAATTACAAGAGTACTTAAATCCATTTCAGAAACTTAAAACTGGTTCCTAATTCAGGAAACTTTTCAAAATCATGCAATCAAATAATTTTGTTTCTCAAAGTTCTAGTCAATAATGTTCTTTATCAGTAGAGTCCGCAAAGCCTTAAGTTTATATTCTTACCAACACATAAACATATAAATTATTTCACATAACCCAGTGCCTACAAATACCAAGTGCTTAATAAAGGTTTGTTCAATTTAACACTTACGGGAAACTATCCTTAGAAGATAAGACACTGGAGACGAATAAAAGCTTACTTAATCTTCACATTTAAAAGGTCCTGCCTAACTAACTTCCATTTGTTTAGAGGGCATATAACAAAATACTTCCTGGTGAAGCGGAAGTACAGGCCAAACTCTTTCCTCAAATTTATCTTATGTGTTTTTAAAATAACTTCCTCTCAAAAATCATATGTCCACCCCTACAGAATTGATTTCATTATGTCCCAAATATTAAAGGAAAGGAATCATTATGGCTTAAGACTTTAAATAAGAACATTTATTACAAACATAAGGACAGTGCCATCTGGAAGAATTTTTTTAATTACCCAGTCTTAAGGAAAATCTTGTATTCAATTCTACAAGGATTTGCTGGGTGAGCTGTTTCTTAAAAGTTTAACAAATATTGTACAAATTCTAGCAGAACCTGTAGTTTACATTTATAAGTACTTCATTAAATAAGAGAATGACTTAAAAAGTTTAAGCCATTTTATACAAAAAAGAGGATAAAATATGACAAATTAATTTTCTTCTCTTAACTTCTTTCATCAAGATTCAGTAGAGCATAGTTCAGTACCTGATTATTTGACACCGATAGTCTCAGAGGAGAAAGCTTTCTCTGTTTAGTTTCCGGGCTCTTCATTTTGTTCGCTGTCCCTTCACAATCCAAAGTAATATTCTGATTTTGTGTATCTTTTTCTTTTGAAATATCCTTTTCTTTTTTTCCTTTCTTTCTTCTGGTCTCATAACCACTATTGATGTTTTCCGTGGATTCAGAACTACGTTTCAGAACAGGGCACTCTGGATTTTCTTTGAGGCATGCACAATCCACCTTGTACTTACTGGAAAGAAAACCAGTTAAATATTTGTTCAAGATATAGACTGTAATATTTTCTAATCCATTTTAAGCTACACCTCCACAAAACTGTATGCTATTACTAATTATAAGCAATCGTTTTCACTAATTTTCATTCCTTATAACTATGACAAAATAAATTTTCTCATAAAAACAATATAATAATTAGAAGTTGATTTCTGACCAGAGATTGGTCATAATCATAAGGATAACCAGTGATGGGTTACAGAAGGAAAAAACTCCAATAAATTAAAACTGAGTCTTTTTAAGTCAAATGATACCATGGCATATTTTAAGGCAAAAACCCCAGGTTACCTCAGAGTGCTATAAGGTGTATATGCAGAATATGATAAAATACTCTAAATCTGACCTAAATAAAAAATGCTAGGTACAATAAATACCAAATCTTAACTACTTTGTCTTATACTTTAAGGAATGATTTCAATAACCAGGGTTCTTTAAAAAGCTACCTTGAAAAAACTGAATGTCATGTTTGCCTTTGCCCTTAGGTATTCCCTCTTTCAAATAAACGGAAGCTTGAAAAATAATTGCACTACCTCTCATCTTCACAGTAGTGATAATTATTACTCCCATTTTACGGATGAGATTAAAGCTCAGAAGGTCAGTATCTTGTCCAAAGTCACACATTAAGTGGTAGGGATGACATTCAAATACAGGTCTGAGTCCAAAGCCCACACTTTTCAGCTCTTCAGTATTTCTTAACTCTCTACCCTCTTGTCTACCACCAAGAGTCAGTTCATCTCTAGGATATAGGCTGAATGCCCAAACCAGAGTTAAATAATAACGGAAGACTCCCACTTTGCATGTTTTGAGTAGTTTGTTCATAATAAAAAATAATTTACTTTTCCAAGTTTCTAATACGCCTAACTCATTCACTTTCAACACTGGTAGAAAGCTACAAGTCAAACTGTCTAATTCTGTGAATCAGGGGTAGAACTCAAACATCATGGTCTACCCCTCACCTCTCCAAATCAGGCAGTAACAGAAACTAGCTGGAAACTTTTTCTAGATATTTTCTTTGATTTTAGGACAACAGAACTGCAAATAGTAATGATGACAACTGCTAATATTTATTCAGCACTTATTTTGTATCAAGAATGGTTTTAAACCCTTTACATGTGTCAACTCAATCTTCGAAATATTCCTGTTAGGTATTCTTTTTCTCATATTATAATGAGGTAATGAGGGAGAGAGAGATGACAAAATTGGTCCAAGGTTACATAACTAATATAAGTGACCGAGCTAGGATTTGAAAGCAGAGAGTCAGATTATAAAAAGCTTATATTTTTAACCACTGTGGGAAACAGTCCCCCAAAGCAATGAGCAAAGAGCTATTATGCTCAATTTTCCACCTTGGTGGCGGGGGCGGAGAAAGAGCTAAAAAGGAAACACTTTAGTTATCAGGATAAATCTGACTCCAACAATCAAGTAGAGATGCATATACTGAAGGAAGAGGGATTTCATTGACAGAAAACATAATGGACATTAAAAATGTCTGCATGTAAAATGGATACCACACAAACTCTTAAAAATAAAATACAGGAGGATATGAACTGAAATCCTTATAACCCAAAAGATTATAGTATATATAAAGAAGTGCCTCCACCCACATTGGTTTAAAAAAAAAAAGACTACCCAGCAGAAAAATGAACAGATGATGAGACAAGTCATAAGAGAGGAAATCCAAATGACAAATGAATACATAAAAGGATCTTTGGGCTCTTAAAATAATCATGGAAGATGGTAATTACAAATATAAAAAGATACTATCTCACACAGATTAACATCGATTTTTAAAGTACAGTAAAGAAGTGTTGCAAGGAAGTAAAGCTATGGGAGTATAAACTGGTCATTCACCCACGTCTGGTAAAAACTGAGGCTGTACACATTCTACAACCCAGCAATTCCACCTCTACGTCCCTATCATGGAGAGAACATGTACACATGCAGCATTTTTTGTAAATCTAAAGGTCCACCAATAGTGGAATGGATAAATGCCATCAGCGGTGAAAATAAATGAATTAGAGCTACACATAACAAAAGAACTGAATCTCACAAAAGTAATGAATGAGAAAAGATGAATGCAAAATAATACAGATTATAATTTCCATAAATTTTTAAAATATACAAAACTACTCCATACTATTTAGGGACATCTACAGACATAGTAAAAATGTTAAACTCATAAAAATGTTAAACTCACCAAATTAAAGATGGCAGTTATCTCTGGTAAAAGACAGAGGGATAGACGCAATCTGGCTGCTAAACATATGGGCCTTTAATGGATAATGTTTTGCTTCTTAATTTGGAAATGAGGCACATGGACTTTTTTTTTTTTTTACTATTGTATTACTATTGTATTACTATTTTTTACAGTAAAATTTTTAAAATTTAAATTGCAGTTTCTCTACTCAGAATTAACTTTTCTTAGTGTTAATCAACTCTTCTTTAGTGTTTCAGAACAACAGTTCTCAGAGTTTCCTCGTACGATCGCCAACAAACCCTTTCAATTTATACTGCAAAGAAACTTTGGCACAATTTCTTTTCTTCTGAGGGGCAATAAGTGAAATTATCCATTTCTACTGATTAACCAAATTAATTGAATGAGTAAAACTCTACACTCTACCTAAAATACAAGAAAGAAAAGAAGGAAAAAATTCTCACATAAACAAGGTCAGTATTGCTCAATTAGGATTACTAATTATTATACTATGAGCATTACATTACAATAAGAAAAGTCTGGAAGACCAAAGCAACCATGCTGTAATGGAAGCTGATATCAGAATGCTCGTTTCCAAGTATTTTTAATTGCCTAATGGTAAATAAAAATAGAAAGCTAAAGAAGTAATGACAATACCTACATTTTTATAAGGACATTAAGGAATTATTTCAAAACAACAGGTATCATATTTACAGACTTGAACTTACCAATTCCCATAGTCAAAATCAAAGGCAATAGTAATTTCAGTTCCCTTTGGAATACTTTGTACAGAATAAATGTAAAGATGTATGGTTCCATCCTCAATTTCATGCCTCACCTGTTAGTGAAAAGAATAATTTTGTATTTCCATAAATATATGTCTCTATAAATTATTTTCTACCTTTAGAAGCATCTCATCTTGCAATTTTGAAAACTATTCTTTTCAAAGTAATTCACAAATACAACATGGAAAATATGCCATTAATTACAAGACTTGTACCTAAATCAGTGGTTATCAACTGGGAAGGAGGTACACATCTATGCAAGTTTGATGCAGGCTCTAGGAGCATTGAAAAGAAAATAACTCTATTTCATCAATTCTATGGTGCATATTTTTTCCCCTTTTAAAATCTGTGAAATTGGGAGTTTTACAAGTGATGCCATCTTTGATTTAATGAAACGCATTAATGGTACAGTTTATAAATATATAGTTAAAGTATAGTTTAACACTACACTTTTCTGTGATATACACTGTTCTAGGTACTCTACATGTATTAACTCCTTTAGTCCACATAACATCTTTTTACAGATAAAACTGAAGCACAGACAAGGTTACAAAGCTAGTAAGTCAAAAAGAAGACATGAATCTGTAAGTTGCTTCAAAACCTACACTTAACTGTAACATTATATAACTAGAAAACATTTATTTTGGTATGTGAAAAACAAAACCAGAAATATTATTTTATACACCACTTCTAAAACATAATTTACTAGCACATATAAAATCTACTTTACTTTTCAGCTTCGTCATCTACCTTGATCAAATCAGAGCATATATTTGACTCATAGAGCTTCCAGAATAAACAGAGAAGTCCAGTATTTTCTCTTACAAGTAACATCACAATTTCTTCAATGCTCAAAGTAACCTGAGACCTCACAGCCAGTTATCACCTAAATTTTCGTAATGGAAAGATGTTGGGCAGTATAAAATGCATCAACAACTAAAAACTGTTGGTCTGTTTTAGGCCACCAGACTTTTTTGTGCTTAATACTCAGATTCCACACACTCCCTACCCCTGCCTCCCCAAAGGATTTCTATAAGCTTACCTCTGCATTCGGTGTACAGGAACGCCTAATGAACCGAGCTTCATTCCCAAAAGTCCTTGCATCAACACACATTTCTAGACCATGAAATTTAGAATAGAATAAAACAAAAGGGTATGGTCTACAAAAAAAGAAATGCATTAGAAACTATTAACATTTTGAATTTAAGAAATTTCTAAAAGACTCATAGTAAGTAGGGAGGCCAAGATTTGAATATACGCAGTCTGATACCGGAACCCATTCTTAACCACTAGGCTAATTCATGCTAATAAGATTTTTACCTGCTCATATAACCTTACCTAAACCAAAGATAATTAATTCAGGTGGGAATTCAAATTTACAAAGAATGATAAAAAGGGAGTGATTACTGCCTTTATATAAGGATTCATAATGAGATGCCATTAAAGTTCCTATCAGTGCATTTACGTGTTTGATTTACAGCACTGTTTCAGATCAAATCTGCTATACGAAAGGGAAAGATTCTTGTATATCTTTCATAACTTAAGTAACTCAGTTATAAACAATATGAAATATTTTAAATAATTATAGCATATAGGCTGAGAATGTTATTTCCCTAGAGATGCAAACATATTTCTAGACCTCAGGGAAGCAATGGCTATCACAAGATCACATCAATTCCCACCCCCAAAATCACAAACGATAGAAGAAGCCTCCAAAGTCCTTCCAGTACCAAGAAAGTCGGAGTTGAAAGTGGTGACAATAACCTAAGACCAAATCTAACATCCTCTGATAAAAGAAGGATGTGGTCACCAGTGGTCTTTGCAGGTTCTAGCAATTATAAGGAATTAGGAAAGTCCTAGATGGAAAGGGTTCCTTATAATCTCAGGTAATCAGACTTTTTCATTAATGTCCACCTATATTGCTACAGTTTATCTTTGAAGTAGATTGTTTTAGGAGTGTCAGCAAGATAGGGATGGGTAAGAGACTAAGGAATAGGGACTTCCCTGGTGGCGCAGTGGTTAAGAAGCCGCCTGTCAATGCAGGGGACACGGGTTTGATCCCTGGTCCAGGAAGATCCCACATGCCGCGGAGCAACTAAGCCCATGTGCCACAACTGAGCCTGTGCTCTAGAGCCCGTGAGCCACAATTACTGAGCCCGTGAGCCACAACTACTGAAGCCCGCGTGCCTAGAGCCCGTGCTCTGCAACAAGAGAAGCCATCGCAATGAGGCGCCCGCACACAGCAACAAAGAGTAGTCCCCGCTTGCCACAACTAGAGAAAACCCACACATAGCAATGAAGACCCAACGCAAGCAAAAATAAATTAATTTTAAAAAAGAGACTAAGGAATATATCTGCATCTACAGTTTTAAATATTAAAATAATCCCTTAGAAAACAAAATACACATAAACAATAGCTTTGTGCTTAAAATAGCCAAAAATTCAATATTTAACTACAGAAAACATGGAGAAAAAAATGAATATACCTCTTAAAGAAATATCCATTTGCTTCAAACTGTTCTCTTAACATAAACTTCCCTCTGTATTCAATGATAAGTGCATCAGGAGGCAAATCTTTTGCAGATTTCAGAATTTTCTTATTTTTTTGTATATGGCTCTACAATCAGAGAAAAGTTGAGATTAACTACAACCAGACTGCTTTCAGTCTAAGTACTTAAGATATACAGTAGAAAAAGGTTGTTTTATCATCTCTTGGCAAATGATATATTTACCTCTACAGGAGGTTTGAAGATCAAATTATTGGTATTCAAATCTGATTTATTTATCTCTTTTTTGTCATTTCCGTTGCCCAGTCTCAGAGCTATTCTTTGTGCCTCCCTCTGAACACCCTCACTATATTGGTTATTATCTGCCTCTTCATATCGATCCATCCATGCTTTGATTTTTGTCTCCCATCCAAAATTTGAACCATCAGACGAAGGATCAATCTCTGGAGCTGAGCCCTAAAATCATAGCAAACTAAGCATTAATATCTGGATTTTAAGTATTTACACACACACACACACACACAATATGACAATCTATATAAAAGAATACAATATAAACCAGAAATAATGATAGGCTTTCTAAGTTGGTCCTAGTAGGAAAAAGAAAAAAAAAAGACCATAAGTGAGCAGCTTAATACATTTTTATACTGATGCCAGACACACGAGTTGGAAAACTGAAGGAAGCAGAGTTAAGTTGAATAGCAGAAATTTAAGCTTCACTCCTGTAGCCAAATGGAGGCTTTCAATAAAACTGAAAATACCCAAAACTTTGGAGTCACTGTCAGCTAACGGTTAAAAAAAGTGTGTAATAATTTTTTTGAGACTGCCAATATCTACTCTGTATTCACAGTTCTATTTAACCAGAATAAATTTGCAATTATTATGTAAACTATACATACTACATATTAAGTATAAACTTATTTTCTGATATAATACTTCAACTTTTAACATGTTTTATAATAAAAATATACTTTGATATCTTAATTTTGTATAATTCCAAGATCTATAATCAACTGTTCACATGATAAATTCAACATGAGAATAAAATGTCTCACAAAATAAAGACCTTTAAGCTTAAGTGCTTGCTCCTCCTCATACCCTCTATTAAAATCTGTAAGATAAGATTGCTAAGTGCCAAAATGCAGCAAGATGTTTTTTGATCCATCTCTTAAAGTAATGAAAATAAAAACAAAAATAAACAAACGGGACCTAATTAAACTTAAAAACTTTTGCACACCAAAGGAAACCAAGAACAAAACGAAAAGACAACCTACAGAACGGGAGAAAGTATTTGCAAACAAGGTGACCAACAAGGGATTAACCTCCAGAGTATACAAACAGCTCATGCGGCTCAATATCAAAAAAACTAACAACCCAATCAAAAAATGGGCGGACGACCTAAATAGATGGACAAGAGGCACATGAAAAGATGCTCAACATCACTAATTATTAGAGAAATGCAAATCAAAACTACAATGAGGTATCACCTCTCACCAATCAGAATGGCCATCATCAAAAATTCTACAAACAATAAATGCTGGAGAGGGTGTGGAGAAAAGGGAACCCTCTTGCACTGTTGGTGGGAATGTAAATTGGTACAGCCACTATGGAGAACAGTATGGATGTTCCTTAAAAAACTGAAAATAGAGCTACCACATGATCCAGCAATCCTACTCCTGGGCATACGTCTGCAGAAAACCATAGTTCGAAAAGATACATGCAGCCCATTGTTCACTGCAGCACTATATACAATAGCCAGGACAGGGACAACCTAAATGTCCATCGATGGATGAATGGATAAAGAAGAGGTGGTACATACATACAATGGAATATTACTCAGCCATTGAAAGAACGAAATAATGCCATTTGCAGCAACATGTATGGATCTAGAGATTGTCAGACTGAGTGAAGTAAGTCAAAGAGAGAAAGACAAATGTCATACGATATCGCTTGTATGTGGAATCTAAAACAATGGTACAAATGAACTAATTTACAAAACAGAAATAGAGTCACAGATGCAGAAAACAAACTTATGGTTTGGTTACCAAGGGGGAAAGGGGGGAGGGATAAATTGGGACATTGGGATTGACATATACACACTACTATATATAAAATAGATAACTAATAAGAACCTACTGTATAGCACAGGCAACTCTACTCAGTACTCTGTAATGACTTATATGGGAAAAGAATCTAAAAAAGAGTGGATGTACGTATAACTGATTCACTTTGCTGTACAGCAGAAACTAACACAACATTGTAAATCAACAATACTCTAATAAAAATTTTTTTAAAAAAGAAAAAGAATGCTAAATGCCAAGCAGTGAAAAGTTACAACCTCTCAACAGGTTTTAGGAAACAAAAAGGGAATCCTTTTCTCATTGGAATGCAACTTAGAGAAAGGCATAATTACCACACATTTAAAAAGTTTATTAAAGCCTGGACTCCCTCAATTAATTATTTGCAGTCTTAGGACGAAAATCAATTAATGCAGATAACAAAAACATATATCTTATCAATAGCATAATTCAAATTTATAATGGATTTATTAACACAAGAAGTTTCAATTTAGTTGTTTGCAAATGCTGTTCATCAATTTTTCTACAGAACGGAACACCTTTATGAGAAGATAGATTATTTCTATAATGTGTACAACCTACCATAACTGTGAAATTTAAAAATCACATATAGATTTCATGAAAATTCTTATATATGCTGTTAGACATGTACATGTGTATGGTAACACTTACTAAAATTTACCATCAGTCCACCTTCCATATAAGTAACTAATCTTTACTACAAAAAGTATTCTTTTCTATAATGAAACAAACGATAGTAAGTTGCTCAACTATTTGATAGGGGTAGGTTTCTTTTACCAACTGATCTTTTACGGAATTATATATTCTACATTATAATGACCACTTGATAAAGAACAGATTTTTATACAAATATGAAACATCACATATTTTTGGGCCTTTATTTATTTTTATTCTTTTTTTATTTTTCAGAATTTTCTATAGTGAATATGGCTTATATAATACAAAAAATGTTTTTCAAATACTATATACAGACACAAAAGTTTACAATCACTTTTTTTACTACCCCCATTTATTTGTTTATATATTGAGGTATAACTGATTTACAATATTATATTAGTTTCAGGTGTACAATGTAGTGATTCAAAATTTTTTATTGATCATACTTCATTTAAAGTGATTATAAAATATTGGCTATATTCCCTTTGCTTATTATTATTATCCTTGTAGCTTATTTATTCTATACATAGTAGTTTGTACCTCTTAAGCCCCTAACCCCATCTTGCCCTTGTCACCCCTTCCCCCACTGGTAACTACTAGTTTGTTCTCTGTATCTGTGAGTCTGTTTCTATTCTACTTATTCATTTGTTTTATTGTTTAGATTCCACATATAAGTGATAATATACAGTATTTGTCTTTCTCCTATATGACACTACATATTAAGGTTTTCATCAGCTTTATTAAAGAAATCTTCTCAGCTTTTAATTTTTTTTTGCTCTCCCTCCCCCCCCAATAAATCCTCTACTAACTTGGTTTCTCTTCAATACAGCTCTTCTATATCTCTTGAGCCTTTTTAATATGACAGAATTACTTATTAGAAATGTAATGATCTTAAAGACATATTCAAGTTAACGGAAAAATTTTCAAAGGTGAACAAAGCATTTTTCAAATTTTAATCTGTCACTTCTTTACGTAATAAATGAAAATATCTCAGTTAAGTAAAAGATGCTCCTTCCTCATTAAGCCTGCTATTCAGATTAGATAAAATGGGAAAAAAGGACAACCACTGGAGTATCAATAGTTCCAACAGCTTAATAAAAAACCCTTTTTCAGACCTCTTCATTCTGGTGTCAGAGAAAATCCCATAAATACAAGTTTAATATAGTAAATATAAAACCCCCAACTTTAACATATACAGAACATTTTATAAGACTTTGGACTTGCAGTATGCTCAGTGACACCATGTATTAACATTCTTAAGAAAGAGTTCCAAAACTATGCAAGAATAATCATTGGACAGCTGCTTAATGATCTGTTTTCCAGGAATGTGGAATAATTAATAATGATTACACTTTATACTATGGGGACAACAGATGTATTCTAACACGCTTCCCACATCCTATTTTAATATCTGGCAACTTGAGATATTCATTCTCCTTTACTACCTAACCTAGAAAGTTAGAGTAACACTGTATAGTTGACCTCCGTGATCCAACAGAAACCTATCTTTTAAGGGGAGGCACAGCTGGGGGGGCTTGCTTCTCTCAGCAATCTTGGCATCTACAACATTGAGGATGTATTCTAATTAATTCAAGGCACAAGTGACCAGTTTGTACTTACACGGTGAATCTATGGTGATTTTATAATATTTTATAACTACTGACAACTAAATCACTAGAATTCCAACTCTGCAAAAGAGCAAAATTTCAAATTCCAAATATTATTTTGCATTTCTATGTCTAGAATACTAGTGGTACTGGAGACACGGAATATAATGATAAATGAAAATTTTTAATTTTAGTATTAGAAATTTTACTATTAGAAATTACTTATATATCTCCTTTTGTTTAATGTTTTAACAGTGTTAATAAACTCCAAGAGTGGTATATTAACCCTATTATAATTCTCTATGGTCCCACTTCTGGTAAAGATAATAAGCAATAAAATGACACAGAACTAAGACAGCATAATTTACTTTATTATGAACAAGCAACCACTTAGTTAACCACTAGATATTTGACAACTGATAATAAGGGCTTAAATTTAATGTGTTTACCTTAACTCTTGATGATTTCCTAGATCCTTCACGAAAGGCCTGAAATAACATGGAATTCTGAGTTAGTTTTTTAAAAACTGGATATAATTAATATTTAAAAATGAGTTCACTCAAGCTTTTTATTGAAGTCGCATAAATAACACAAAATATGGTAATAACCAATACAGTCAGAACTAGGGGAATGCTGAAGTAAAGTCTTCTACTAGAACACTGTACTACTATTAAAAATAAATACAGACTATGTAATAACATGAAAATATGTATAAGATACAATGCTAAGAAAATTTCTAAATTTTCTGTGTGCTCAATATTACAATCATGGAAAAATATTTGATAAAAGTTGGAAGGTATTAAAAATATTGCAGTAGTTTTAAGTCATGAGCCAAGTTTTGGGGTGGGTTAAAATAATTTTGTTATTACTTTAATTTCTAAGTCAACTAGAGAGTAATACTTGAGCACTTACTAGTAGGGACTCAAATTATAAGCACTATGGTGAAAAGAACGGTACTTACTCAGTAAATATTGAATGGGAGCTCTCTAATCTGCCAAGTCCTAACGTGTTATCTAAGACTTACTTCACCACTCCACTCCCCAAAGTGTACACTCTTATTTCGAGAGACTTACGAACACTAAACCTAGAGTAAGCAATATAGTTCCTAATTTATTTAAGTTCCAAATTTGTGTGCAGACTATACGTTGGAAGACAGCAAGTTTTATTAAAAAGAGGAGGAGGAGGAGAAGGAGAAGCAGCAGCAGAAGCAAAGAACCTTCACGTAAAACACAGAAAAAGAGCTAGGACTATGGAGAATAGATATGTTCAGACAGGTGGACAACTGAAAGAAATACAATTCTGGTACTAAAGAAATATGAAAGATGGCACGCAATAGGAAGAAATATGTCACACTCAAAGAAAAACTAATATACCGCACTTGTTACCTACTGAAAATAGTTATGACGTAAGACTGGCTAAAAAAAATGTAAAAGTAGGTCATGAAAGCCTTATTTAAAAAGTCACATTTTAAGATTCTGACTTAAATACCGTATGTTCTTCACTATGATGGAGGAATCCATGAAATACCTCTGAGCAAAGAAGGGATAATAAAAACAATATTCACAGAAAATGTCAGAACCAAATGCAGAATGGACTAAAGTAGAAAGAGGATAAAGTTGGAGAAATTAAAGAAGATATTACTGTACTAGAGGTAATAAGGGCGTAGACTGGGTTTATAGAAGCAAAAAGGAAGAAAAATAACAATATACTGAAGAGACATTCCCAAGGAAAAATCAATAGTGCTTTTGACAATAACTCTGAATGTCAAAGACTAAAGATGACTTAAAGATTTTTAAACCTAGATAATGGCTGTGCTGCTGAAACAAAAGAAGAATTTGAAGTATGATAAAAGAAGATGCAAGTTTGATTTACAGAGGAAACACTGAAAGAAAAATAGAACATTCATAAGTAAGTAATATGTGCTGACCATAGTTTTATGAAAAACTTAATATCAAGTTTGAAAAATTCTTTTCAAGTAAAATTAGAAAATTTAAAAAATTAAAAATAAATTAAAATCCTAATATATGGGTCACAATACACAATCCATGTCATTAACAGTGTTAACGCTTCATGCCAAAGCCCTAAAGTGCTAAAACACCAACCAACAATACCTTAATAGGGTTTTATGAGTATTTTTTAAATGTCATCTGTCCAGAATGTCTATTGTTAACTCCATTCACATTTTTAACAGTTAGCCATAACAACAGGCTGAATAAAAAGCGAAATTAGATATATCCTTCTGCTATATATTTTTAACTATATATTGCCCCCAAATAATAGTAAAAACTTAACAGTAAAGCAAACTAAATCTTTTACGCCCAGTTCCTGGATATTTTTTTCTAACCCTTATCAAGTATTACTAACTTAACAAGAGAGAAAAAATTCTTTTTAAATATACAACAATATTCTGAAACAAATAAAATGTGCTCCAAGACAGAATTGATTCATTTTAAATAGCCAAAAGTCATTCCAGCCAGAGAAAATGCAAAATCTGTTTTATTAAAAAAGTAGATTTGTTAATCTAGATGACCTAAAAATAGAACTACACAAGGATAACGTTTCCAAGTAACTTTTATACAGTAAACAGAGAAGGCATAATTTGAAAGCAGTAGATGAAAAAATTAGGTCAATACCTAAACACGAGTTCCTAAATTGTAAAAAGCACTTAATAGACAATCACTTTCTCTGTATAAGTTACAATCTGAGATGAGGAAAATAACAATGAAATAAAGCAAAATGTGCTTAAGTGCTGTAATAATAGGTTCAAGTGCCATGATGAAATGCAAAGAAAGATCATCATAGCAAATTTCATCGAAAAAAGTACTGCTTCAGATGGGCCTCAAAGTAGAGTAGGAGTTTAAAAGATAAAGATGGAGAAGAGAATATTCTGAACAATGAAGGGAACAGCTTAAGTAAAGATAACATATCAGAAATCAGAGGGAGAATTTGGTAATAGTTGTCCAGATTGAATAAAATACAGGAGAAGAATAGCAAAATTAGAGACACATATGTGAAGACTGCTAGAATCAAGACTTATTTTAAACAGGGAGGTGAAATTAGAAAATGAAAAAGATATTTAAAAGTACATGCTGCCGGACTTCCCTGGTGGCGCAGTGGTTAAGAATCCGACTGCTGGGCTTCCCTGGTGGCGCAGTGGTTGAGAGTCCGCCTGCCAATGCAGGGGACACAGGTTCGTGCCCCGGTCTGGGAAGATCCCACATGCCGCGGAGCGGCTGGGCCCGTGAGCCATGGCCGCTGAGCCTGCGCGTCCGGAGCCTGTGCTCCGCAATGGGAGAGGCCACAACAGTGAGAGGCCCTCGTACCGCAAAAAAAACAAAAACAAAAACAAAACAAAAAAAAGAATCCGACTGCCAATGCACTGGGGACACCGGTTTGAGCCCTGGTCTGGGAAGATCCCACACGCCGCGGAGCAACTAAGCCTGTGTGCCACAACTACTGAGCCCGCGCACCTAGAGCCCGTGCTCCACAACAAGAGAAGCCACCACAGTGAGAAGCCTGTGCACCGCAATGAAGAGTAGCCCCGCTCACCTCAACTAGAGAAAGCCTGTGCGCAGCAACCAAGACCCAACGCAGCCCCCAAAATTAATTAAATGTAAAAAAAAAAAAAAAATACATGCTGCCTATTAAATAACCAAATAATATCATGAAGAATTACTCAAAAAAAATGATTTTATACCTACGTATAATTTCACTCTTTAATAAATATATAGTCATTATTGAAAGTATCTTTTACCTTACATGACAAAAAACTTCATTAGCAATTATAACAAATTTATTAAAAAGTGGCTTATAAATAGTTTTCTGCCATCATATCCTGGTGATATATATATATATTTTTTGCAGTACGCGGGCCTCTCACTGTTGTGGCCTCTCCCGTTGCGGAGCACAAGCTCCGGACGCGCAGGCTCAGCGGCCACGGCTCATGGGCCCAGCTGCTCCGTGGCATGTGGGATCTTCCCGGACCGGGGCATGAACCCGTGTCCCCTGCATCGGCAGGCAGACTCCCAACCACTGCGCCACCAGGGAAGCCCCTCCTGGTGATATTTTAATACAAAAATTTAAGTGAGAAAAATCTAGATCATAAGAAATTCAACAAATGTGGAGCCTTATTAAAATGATTAAATATGATTCAGAGACAAACAGCTATAAACAACCATTCACAATCATTATATGCTCCTCTACCTCTTTATAAGTTATTAAAAATTTAGAACTGTTATTTCTGTTTTCTAAACCAACAACCCACTAAATCTTATTTTAGCTTTTGCATTTCTATGACTAGTCTCATCAGAGTGATGATTTAAAGCAGTTTGCAAACATTTTTCTCTACTCCATTTCAATCTTTAAAACACATTAAAAATTTTAAATGAGTTTGAGTAAGCTTAGATGCTGCTACCTTCTCTAGCTACTATCCATTACTTCTACCACTTCCTATCTATTCATCTTCAAAATAGGAAAAACTTACTTTTTTACATTTTGAAATGTTTTGTTCTTTCTCCCCACTTTTTTTCCTTCTTTTATCATTAACCTTGGAAACTCTTGAAGCAGTTAAAGTAATCGATGTCGGGGTATGCTGAAATGCAGTATATAATTCCACAGGAACCTCATCACCACTCTCAGTTGCACTGGTATCACCATCTTCAAAGGCAAAATAAAAATTATTGCACAAGTAATACTTCTACTTCAAACAATAAAACAGCATTCCACATGACAAACTATTATTCCCCCACCTTTCTGAAGAATAAACATTTTTTTTCACTTCCTCACTCAGTAAGACACATTTAAATGCAAACTGCAAATATATTTCTGATATGTTAAACTAGAAAGGATACAAAATCTGACAACACACTCAGGTGATGTGACTGTGGGAAACAGACACTTACAAACATAGCCAGTGGAAATTCAGAATTCTCTATGAAGGGGAATTTAGCTATATCTAGCAGAATTCTATATACACTTACCCTCTTCACCCAGCAACCCCATTTCTAGGGATCTATCCACAGATAAAATGGGAAAAGTACAAAAAAACCCTTATCCAAGAGGGTTTCATGACGTTACTATCTATAATAACAGCCCAAATGTCCATCACACAGTTCAATAAACTATGGTTATTCAAAAATAGTTGTACTGGTGGCAACATGTTTTATAAGCCAAAGTGAAAGTTTAGCATATGTTACAACTTCAAATCCTGTTCCTAAAAATGAAATAAACAGTATTGCACATGATCAACTAACGGATCACCATCTTTCAAAAGAGCAAACATATTTTACATCTTTAAACCAATAGGTTACCTATGTGCAAGAAAATATGGATGATTTTTATTTATTTTCCATATTTCCTAAAATAAATACATTACTGTTCTATAAAATCTGTAAAAAAAGAGTATTTAAAACCTCCACTTGAGATTGTAAATTATATATACAATCAACGTTCATTAGCAAGCAGTTTACGTCTGACTAAAAAATATGCAGGCCTCTTATTCTCTCAATCATACTAAAGTTAATTTAGTATAGATCCTTTTCACCCACCTGACATATTTTCCCTTTTCCGGCGTTGTAGTAGCACCGCCCTCTCTTTATCCAAACTCCTATATTAAAATATTAACATGATTATTTATAAACTTTCATAAATTTAGATATAAAGCAGATCTGTTTTAAATGTGATAAACTTGATAATTTCTCTAATGTTCTTATTGAAAAATGTACAGTATAAAATATATGTACATCACTTGCCTTACAGTTTAGATTTGATCTAGCATAATTAGCAGTAGATGCCAGTTAAGTGACTCTGTTGTGTTAAGAAAATAATTTTTTACTTTGGAAACTAGTACTTTTTTTTCCCAAACTGAACAAACCAAAAAGTCTGGGGGGACATGTTAGCGTCATTATTGCATTATTACTATTTGCCTAATTTCCAATTTTGAAATAATAAACACTAAACATTTAACAATTAAGCAAAATATTTCATTAACCTCCCCCAGCCTCCGCTCATGAAGTACATCATCCATAGTAACTGTTTACTTGCCCCGCTCTTCGCCCCCAAAGCGTTTTCACTGTCTAAACTTATTAGTCTAAATGTCAAATAACTAGATATAGTTCTTACATGGGAGCTGAGATGGGAGAATAAGAGCTTTAGACTGAAATACCTACTACTCAGTAATAAGACTTGCATTAATATCTAGTAGGACATAAAACTATCCTAGCATCACTGATAATTCTAGTTATCACAGAACAATAAGCAGATATCACTCAAGTGACTGTCCTCCCTAATGGTCAGTTTTTAAGCAAGCTTTACTGAAAATCAGCAGATATTTACCCCATGATTAAAAAAAAAAGATTTTAACATGTTAAAAAAACCCCAACTATCTGTAAAAAGGCTAGTAACTATTATAAAGTGAAACAAAATCAAAGAAAAACCTCACTCATACAAGGATATGTCCACTCTCACCACTCTTATTCAACATAGTTTTAGAAGTCCTAGCCACGGCAATCAGAGAAGAAAATGAAAAGAAATCCAAACTGGAAAAGAAGAAGTAAAACGGTCACTGTTTGCAGATGACATGATACTATACATAGAAAATCCTAAAGATGCCATCAGAAAACTACTAGAGCTCATCAATGAATCTGGTAAAGTTGCAGGATACAAAATTAATGCACAGAAATCTCTTGCATTCCTATACACTAACAACGCAAGATCAGAAAGAGAAATTAAGGAAACACTCCCATTTACTGCGATGAAAAGAATACCTAGGAATAAACCTACCTAAGGAGGCAAAAGACCTGTACTCAGAAAACTATAAAGAACTCATTGAAGAAATCAAAGATGACACAAACAGATGGGAGAAATATACCATGTTCTTGGATTGGAAGAATCAATATTGTGAAAATGACTATACTACCCAAAGCAACCTACAGATTCAATACAATTCCTATCAAATTACCAATGGCATTCTTCACAAAATTAGAACAAAAAATTTTACAATTTGTATGGAAACACAAAAGACCCTGAATACCCAAAGTAATCTTGAGAAAGAAAAATGGAGCTGGAGGAATTAGACTCCCTGACTTCAAACTATACTACAAAGCTACAGTAATCAAGACAGCATGGTACTAGCACAAAAACCGACATACAGATCAATGGAACAGGAGAGAAAGCCCAGAGATAAACCTATGCACCTATGGTCACCTAATCTATGACAAAGGAAGCAAGAATATACAATGGAGATAAGACAGCCTCTTCAATAAGTGGTGCTGGGAAAACTGGACAGCTACATGTAAAAGAGTGAAATTAGAACACTCCCTAACACCATACACAAAAGTAAACTCAAAATGGATTAAAGACCTAAATGTAAGACTGGACACTATAAAACTTTCAGAGGAAAACATAGGAAAAACACTCATTGACATAAACCACAGCAAGATCTTTTTGACCCATCTCCTACAGTAATGAAGATAAAAACAGAAGTAAACAAATGGGACCTAATGAAACTTAAAAGCTTTTGCACAGCAAAGGAAACCATAAACAAACCAAAAAGACAACCCTCAGAATGGGAGAAAATATTTGCAAACAAAGCAACCAACAGGGGATTAATCTCCAAAATATACAAACAGCTCATGGAGCTTAATATTAAAAAAAATTTTTTAAAAACTAACAACCCGATCAAAAAATGGGTGGATGACCTAAATAGACATCTCTGCAAAGAAGACATACAGATGGCCAAGAGGCACATGAAAAGATGCTCAACATCACTAATTATTAGAGAAATGCAAATCAAAACTACAATGAGGTATCACCTCTCACCACTCAGAATGGCCATCATCAAAAAATCTACAAACAGGGCTTCCCTGGTGGTGCAGTGGTTGAGAGTCTGCCTGCCGATGCAGGGGACACAGGTTCGTGCCCCGGTCCGGGAAGATCCTACATGCCACGGAGTGGCTAGGCCTGTGAGCCATGGCCGCTGAGCCTGCACGTCCAGAGCCTGTGCTCCGCAACGGGAGAGGCCACAACAGTGAGAGGCCCGCGTACTGCAAAAAAAAAAAAAAATCTACAAACAATAAATGCTGGAGAGGGTGTGGAAAAAAGCGAACCCTCTTGCACTGTTGGTGGGAATGTAAACTGATACAGCCACTATGGAGAACAGTATGGAGGTTCCTTGAAAAACTAAAAATACAACTATCATATGACCCAGCAATCCCACTATTGGTCACATACCCTGAGAAAACCGTAATTCAAAAGAACACATGTACCCCAGTGTTCACTGCAACACTATTTACAATAGCTAGGATATGGAAACAACCTAAATGTCTAACAATAGATGAATGGATAAAGAAGATATGGTACATATATACAATGGACTATTACTTAGCCATAGAAAGGAACGAAATTGGGTCATTTGTAGAGATGTGGATGGACCTAGAGTCTGTCATACAGAGAAAAGTAAGTCAGAAAAACAAATATCGTACATTAATGCATATACATGGAATCTAGAAAAATGGTAGAGATGAACCTACTTCCAGGGCAGGAATAGAGATGCAAACGTAGAGAATGGACATGTGGACACGGCGAGGTGCAGGGGGGAAGGGGAGGGTGGGATGAACTGGGAGATTAGGATTGACATATATACATTACCATGCGTAAAACAGATAGCCAGTGGGAACCTGCTATAAAGCACAGGAAGCTCGGCTCGGTGCTCTGTGGTGATCTAGATGGGTGGGATGGGGGGGTGCGGTGGGAGGGAGGTCCAAGAGGGAGGGGATATACGTATACATATAGCTGATTCACTTTACTGTACAGCGGAAACTAACACATTGTAAGGCAGTTATACTCCAATAAAAAAGAAAAAAAGGAAAAACCTCACTCATAATAAACAAATGAAAAGTATCAATAAAACACTGAGATTACCATCTCTCATCTAGTTAAACCAGCAAAACTCCAACTCCATCAAAAACTCTACTGTGAGGCTGGGGAAAATAGGCATGCTTATCCATGACTGGTGGGAATTCAAAACTGGACAGTTGCTACTGGAGGGGAATTTGGCAATATCTGACAAAATTTGATATATACATTTACCCTTTTACTGAACAATCCCACTTCCACTTGCAATTACACAAGACTGGAAACAACTCAAATGTCCACTCAAAGGGATGACTAAACTACAGTACATGAAAAAGATGGAGCACCTTGAAGCTACAGAAAGAAATGAGTCAATCTCTATATTACTACTATGAAGTGATCTTCAGGATATATTTTTAAGACAAAAAACTAATGTGGCAAAAACTCTACTATGCTACTGCTTATCTAAGTAAGGAGAAGAATACAAATATATATATATATGTGCATATCTGTTTCTAATATAACAAACAATGGAAGGAATAATCAATTTTTAAAAAACTGTTACTTCCAAAGTGGAAGGAACAGGGGTCGTAAATGTTAGACTTATTTGAATGTACCTTGTCTTAAATATTTGACTTTAGAATGATGTGACTACTTCTTACATAATTAAACAAGCATATAATTATAAAAATAAAGTACAAAAAGCAATCCTTAAAAATAAAATTGCTATATTACTCATCCATTTCTGGTAGGAATGAAAAAATGATACAACTACTCTGCAAAATAATTTGACAATTTCTTATAAAACTGAACATGCAACTACCTACCATATGACCAAGCAATTGCACTCTTAGGCATTTATCCCAGAGAAAACAAAACTTAGGTTTACACCAAAACCTGTACACAAACGTTCAGAGCAACTTTATTTGTAATAGCCAAAAAGTGGAAATGACCCAAATGTCCTTCAGTAGGTGAGTGGTTAAACAAACTCTGGTACATATATACCACATAACACTACTTAAAAATAGAAAAAAGTGAGATACTGATATATGCCACAAATTAGCTGGCTTTCCAGGGAATTATGCTCAGTAAAAAAAAAGCCAATCCCAAGGGCTTCCCTGGTGGCACAGTGGTTGAGAGTCCGCCTGCCGATGCCAGGGACACGGGTTCGTGCCCTGGTCTGGGAAGATCCCACATGCCGCGGAGCGGCTGGGCCCGTGAGCCAGGGCCGCTGAGCCTGCGCATCCGGAGCTTGTGCTCCGCAACGGGAGAGGCCACAACAGTGAGAGGCCCGCGTACCGCAAAAAAAAAAAAAAAAAAAAAAGCCAATTCCAAAAGGTCACATACTGTGTGATTCCATTTATGTAACATTCTTAAAATGACAGAATTACTGAAATGGAGTACAGATTTAGTGGTTGCCAAAGGTCAGGGATGGGAGGGGTAAGAGGTGGGAGGTAGGTACGGCTAGGAAAGGCAACATAGGAATCTTTGTGATTGACATGTTTTGTAGCTTGACTATACCAATGTCAATATTCTGGCTGTGATATTGTATTAACAGTTTTGCAAGATGTTACCACTGGGAGAAACTGAATAAAGGATACGCAGGATCTCTGTATTATTTCACAAATGCATGCAAACCCACATTACTTCAAAAGTTTAATTTTTAAAAAATCAAAAATAAAACTAGGGCTTCCCTGGTGGTGCAGACGTTAAGAATCCCCCTGCCAATGCAGGGGGACATGGGTTCGAGTCCTGGTCCCAGAAGATCCTACATGCTGTGGAGCAACTAAGCTTGTATGCCACAACTACTGAGCCTGCGTTCTAGAGTCTCTGAGCCACAACTACTGAGCCCGCGTGCTGCAACTACTGAAGCCCGTGCGCCCTAGAGCCCATGCTCCTCAACAAGAGACGCCACCACAATGAGAAGGCCACGCAACGCAACGAAGAGTAGCCCCTGCTCGCCACAACTTGAGAAAGCCCGCACGCAGCAACGAAGACCCAATGCAGCCAAAAATAAGTAAATAAAATAAATTTATCAAAAAAATAAAATAAAAAAATAAAACTAATAACCTAACCCAGAAGTGTGTACACAGTTGGTGTTATAACCACACAATAAAATTCTTTCAAGAGACTTTAAACACAAAAAATTAACTATACATCCCTGTAGAAAATATCTTACAGGAAAAAAAAGTTCTGAAGTGTGTTACATAATCATATTGTTACAGGTGCTATTGTTGGTACTCTTACTCTGAGACTGTTACATTCTTCTATGGGATTAAGCAGTTGAGCAAATTACATGATACTCTAATTACACTACTGTATATGTTGTTGAGAACTAGGATAAAGAGAGACACAGATGGAATACAGAAACAGTTAAATGAAAACCTTGTACAGTTGACCTCTGAACAACGTGAGGGCTGGGGTGCCGAAATGCAGAGTGTGTAGTTCTGTAGTATTAACTATTGAAAAAATTCCATGCATAAGTGGACATGCACAGTTCAAACCTATGTTGTTCAAAGGTCAACTGTATTCCTAAATTTAAATTGCAATTATCTGTATAAACTCATGTATTTTATCTTAAAAATAAACAAACAGACAAAACTTCTAGTAGACTAGGTTCATCTACTAAAAAGACCTAGCAACGTTGAGTAGTTCCAGAGGAAGGAGCATTACTAGCTCTCAGATTCTGGTCTTGAAAACCAATTCTGAGCGTGGGGCACAGAAGTATGAGATAAGCCCGAGACATCTTGTCGTATTAGATTGCACAAAGCTAGCAAATACTACTAGGGTATTGTCAAAAGGACCACAAAGCCAACTCAAAGTGGTTCCCATTAACCAAAAATGGGACAAAATTTCAACATAAATAAGGATAATAGAGGGACTTCCCTGGAGGCACAGTGGTTAAGAATCTGCCTGCCAATGCAGGGGACACGGGTTCGATCCCTGGTCTGGGAAGATCCCACATGCCATAGAGCAACTAAGCCCATGCGCCACAACTACTGAGCCTGAAATCTAGAGCCCGCGAGCCACAACTACTGAGCCCGTGTGCTGCAACTACTGAGTCCATGCACAGCAACTACTGAAGTCCATGTGCTCTAGGGCCCGCATGCTGCAACTACTGAGCCCGTGTGCTGCAACTACTGAAGCCCGTGTGCCTAGAGCCCATGCATTGCAACAAGAGAAGCCACTGCAATGAGAAGCCCGCGCACCACAACGAAGAGTAGGCCCCGCTCGCCGCAACTAGAGAAAGCCCGCACACAGCAATGAAGACCCAACACAGCCAAAAAAAAAAAAAAACAAAAAGATAATAAGGACTCCCCTGGTGGTACAGTGGATAAGACTCCACGCTCCCAATGCAGGGGTCCCAGGTTCGATCCCTGGTCAGGAAACTAGGTCCCACATGCATGCTGCAACTAAGAGTTTGCATGCCACAACTAAGGAGCTGACAAGCCACAACTAAGGAGCTGGTGAGCTGCAACTAACAAGCCCGTGAGCCACAACTAAGCAGCCCACATGCCACAACTAATGAGTCCACGTGCTGCAACTAAGGAGCCCGCCTGCCGTAACTAAGACCCTATGCAACCAAATAAATAAATATTTAAAAAGAAAGGAATAACTGCAACAGACTGATATCCAATATGTTTAAATCCCTGACTTCATAATGACACTTAGAATTCTTTTCACTATTCTAAAAACTGATAAAGGCTACAAATCAACAAGCATTTATCCTGCCTTTCCTCAGTGAAATATACCTTAAGAGAACTGAACAGTTAATATGGGGAAGTTTTCTACAGAAATAGTCCAGCTAATAAGTGATAAGCACTAGAATTAACATGTCACTAATTTGCAACCCCTAATAAATTAATGGATCTTAAAAATAACCATCAATGGGTCCCATTCATATATTATAAGATGTGTCACCTGATAGAACACAGTGTATGAAAGTCTAACCCCCCCCCCAAAAAAAAGGGACCTAAATCTAATCACACACCTATTTACAGAAATATCTATAGAGAGAAATCTGTTAAACCATGATAATGCAATTGGCAAACTCACCAGGATAAATAGACAATTCAGTCCCTTAAAGAAACACACTGCAAAGGAGACTGGGGTTGGTTGGGTAAGGGGTGTAGCTTTAGATTACTAGAGACTTAAAAGAGATGTATAGCAACCAATCAATACTTTAAGAATGGCTGGATGTAATAGATTTTGTTACATGTTTCAATATAATAATCGTTTTGTGGTTATAGATTTTTGTTAAAAAATTCTTTTATAGATACATACTGAAATACACATACACAAATACATACATACTGAAATACATAAGGATACATATGAATGAAATAATATATTTGGGATTTGCATTAAAACAATATGTGAAGGAGAAAAAGACACAGCAATGTAAATGAAAAAAGATTATTGACAATTGTTGAAGCTGGGTGGTGGAAACATGCAGGTTCATTACACTATTACTTTTATATAGGTTTGAAATGTCCATTAAAAAAGATTTTTTTTGAAAAGCACAAAAAAGAAATGGGAAGAAAACACATTACTGCCAACAAGCAGAATGACAGTAAAAGCCCTGCAAAATTCTGTAACTAACGAAATGTCCTTCTAGTAACTTTATAACATAATTTGCAGTCCACTGAAAAAAAGATGTCATCACTTAAAAAAGGCACTATTATTTCATGCATCATTAAAAACCTAGAAAATAAACCATGACATGCTATCAATGGAAAGATTCTTCTTGATTTTAGAGATGTCAGAATGGAAAAAGAAAAAAACCCAAAAAACAAAACAAACCATAAAAAGGAAACTTCTTCCATCTTAGATTCGATGAAATACAGTATCCATTAATTGTTTAATCTAGAATTCATACATAAATTTCTAATAACTAAAGATTACCTCAGTAAAATGACTGGCAATTTTACTGTATGTACAACTTACCTAGGCTGACAACGTTCACAAAGATATGTATCAGGAATATGCTGCCTGTCAATCCCCATGCAGTCAATATGTTGCCAAACACTTTAAAAAGGAAAAAAAAAGAAAAGCAGAACATATAAAATATTATTAAAATCATCCTTAAATTAAGATTTGATATTCCATTTAACTATCAGTTAATAAGTGTCTACTTTGAGTTTAGCAGTGTAAAAGGTAATACGAAGAATTCATAGAAATAAGTCCTCGGGAAGATAAAACTTTGAGATGCAAAAATAAGAGGACAAATATAGGATGTTATATATATGATATAAATTTCTAAAGCAAATATAATTTTACAATGTAAAAGGTATACATTACAAATATAATTAGAAATCACAAACTGGAGATGTCCACAATGCTTCGAATTAATGGGAAAAGAATCCTGAAGAATAACAGAGACTTGAAGAGAACCTCACTTGGGAAATTAGGAAGAAAAGACCTCATTATAGCAACATTTTCTCAAGTAGACAGATACTGGGAGCAACAGCCAGAAGGCAGTTAATATATCTGAAGAAGAATGTTCATTTTGAGAAACAGAGGGGGATAAAACTGAATTAGTAAAATGCAGTCAGATTACATACAACCTGGAATGTCAGGATTTGCAGAGCATTCCTCTAATTGGCAACAGGTAACAACTAGAGGTTGCTTTGATGGTATACAGTGTTAATTCAAAGAAGTTAAGAAACTGGAGGCATAAAAATCAACTAAGAGGCTTTTCCAACATTCCAGATCTCAGTTAAAGAACAATGGAAAGAACTAGAATGATGGCAGAGAAGATGAAGTTAAAGAATCCAATAGTCATTTCATGAAGATAGAGACTAAATCTATTATGAACTCTATTTTTAATGTGATACATGGACCAACTTGAGGCAAATTTCTCAATGCTATTATTTTGCATTTTATTGCCAAGACTTTAATTGGTCTAAAGTTGATATATAGTCTTAATTATTCCTTATATAATAATGAGCTACTTTTAATATATAGCTACTGAGTTAACTGCTATGGATCTTGCTCTTTACTTCTTAACTGGGTATGTTGGGACGAGAACTGGTAAATGTGAAAGGTAATAGACTATGTATCAAAGATGTAGGGGAAAAAGTTCAAAAGAAAAGCAGAACACCTGACATGGAGAGTCAGAATAACAAATTAGGTTAAATCTGGGGGCTAAGTAATAATGTCATGCAGACCACAGAAGAAATAAAACTAGAAAATGAATAAATAATCAGAGCTCTAGATGTCAAACTTGAAAGAGATGAGTATGGGCAGTAGGTACATGAAAATATATAGAGGCAATGAAAACAAGAATAGAGGAAAAAAGATTAAGCCTTGTAGTATACTACAGGTTAAGCAGTAGAAAAGTAGAATAAAAAAAAATAAATTCATAACAAATAGAGCAGTTGCTAAAAAGCAAATACCTTGAATAATCCAAAATACGTGAACTGGTCCCTCAAGAATTTGTAGATAGGTATAAGTCCTAAGGACTATTTCACTCTTTTCTAATAGATATAATTCTATATTATATATAGATCATTGTAATTAATCAAAACAAAAACACTTTAGATTATGCATTAAAATAAAAACATTGTCCAATGGTATGTAGTTTATCACATAAGACAAAATCAGCAATGAGAAAGCTATTTTATATGATTGGTTAAAATATGAATTCAGATTTGCTAATAAGTAGCTAATTAAAAAATAATGAGGAAAACAAGTTATCAGAGAAGTTATTTTCTTAGTTTTTAAATTCACCTCCTGAATAAGCTCACTGAGGTGACTGCTTATGGTAATAGTATGTACCATAAGTTTATTTTTAAATTTTAAAAAGCATCACAATGTATTTTTATTATGAAAATTAACTCAAAGCATTAATATTACAACTTCCCATAAAAATAACATCAATGGGCTTCCCTGGTGGCGCAGTGGTTGAGAGTCCGCCTGCCGATGCAGGGGACGCGGGTTCATGCCCTGGTCCGGGAAGATCCCACATGCCGCGAAGCGGCTGGGCCCGTGAGCCATGGCCGCTGAGCCTACGTGTCCGGAGCCTGTGCTCCGCAACGGGAGAGGCCACAACAGTGAGAGGCCCGCGTACCGCAAAAACAAACAAACAAACAAACAAACAAAAAACCCCATCAAATTTCACATTCCACTTAAGACTAATCTTCCCCCTTTTTGGAAAAGGTAAATCAACTTTTTCATATATAACCTAACTGCCTGTTTATATCAATAACATCCCACTCCTAATCACCTAACTTAATAGATGGGAACAAGATTACAAATAATGCAAAGTAATTTCTATGTGGCTCAACAATGCATTTTTACACTCACATTCAAATATGGGTACTATTTCAAATAAAATGATGAAGCTATGCCTTAAGACCAGATCCAGGACATTCTGTAAACTATCAAACTTTCTTATCCTCTACAGTACATTGCTTAAATACTCTCTGCTTCCCAGCCTATGCAGGGGATGGACTCAGTAACTTTCAGGTTGAAATCCTACTGTTCCCTCTCCATCCTCCCCAACTCCCTCCCACCAGGGGAAAAAAAAAAAAGAAAGAAAACAAAACCCCTTTCTCTCCCAATCACACCTTCTCTAGGGGAGGAGGCCTTTCTTGGTAGTTGAACCAGGGTTGGGGGAGGGGAGACTGTGGTTCTGGTTCAAGGAGACTCCAGAGTGCTGCAAGGTTCAAGTCAAAAGGAGGTGAGAGAGTCAGGTCAAACAAACATCAATCAAAATGTATAATTCCCCCAAACTGGAAAATCACAGTTGACTATACAGCACAAATAATTCCAAAGGAAATACACAGGACTCAATTCTCCTCTCATTTCTGTCTTGTCTACTTTATGTAGTTGTATTACTACCAAATGAGTAAAAAGAGAGATGTGATTCTATATGAATAAAGTTCAGAACTGATTGCCTATTACTCAATTAACAACGAGGATTTCTAAGAAAAACTCTAGGATAGCTTTTTTCCCATAGGGGCATTTCCTAGGAGCAAAAGAGAGTGCACTGACAGTTGCAAAAGTATCACTTAAAAAATGCATTTATCAATTCCTTCAAAAGTCACTTTATTTTTTCCAACATTAACAATCACAAAGGTTAGCAGCGTTCTAGAAAAATAAGCAAATGGCATGAAACATTTTACCTGCATTTGTCACAACAGATCATGTATCCATCATCATGTGTAAAACCACATATGCACCTGGTTACATCAGTACCATAACTTCCATCCTCAGATGTGCTGATTGTAGTAGCACTGGAAGTTTCATCAAAATTAGGAGTGGTAAATATGCCTACTTCATTTTTGCTAATAAGAACTGATGGAGGAGGGGAAGCCGGAGGTGTTGGAGGAGGACGAGCACCATAATTATGGTCCTGGGTAATTAATCACAAATACATCACAATGTAATTTCAATAAAAATATAAACTAAGCAACTTAAATAAAATTCAATCCTTAAATATTTGAGGGAGATGAAATTGGCCTACTTCTTCCTTAATACCTTTAAAATAATGACTTGGTGAAACCAGATATAGAAACTTGGTCACCTTCACAATGCAAGATGTGAGAATAGTGGTTAAAAAAAAAAACAACTCAGGAAACTGGAGGCTAAAGAATAACAAAAACAATTACAAAAGACGTATTATCACTATAAAGTATACAATAGGGATTTTTAAAGTTTTGGCAACATTGAATAGACAAGCTTAGACAAGCTTTCATTTTCTCAGCTATGAAATGGGGATGAAAACTATACCTATCTTATTAGGTTGTACCTATCTTATTAGGTTGTTTTTGAAGATGAAATTAGATAATATACGCAAAAATGCTTAGCACAGAGCCTGACATATAAGTGCTAAATAAATGGTAACTATATAATTACTATATAATTTAGAATCAACAGTAGATAGTACAATTCTATCTACAGTCTTTTTATACAGAAGGTAAAGAATTATAATACTAAACTATTAATAGCATAAAAAAGCAAAATAATAATAATATAAAAACTTCTAGGGAATTCCTCTTATAGAATTTTAATCCCTTGAATAAATATAATTAGATCAATGAAAAAACTAAACTACAAATTACATACCTAATTGTTTAGATAGTATAAAACAAGTCTGCTTTTAAAATATTCAGTTTTAGGCACAATACCACACACATCAACTTTCAACCTCTAGATATATAAAATATATAGAGATTTATATACAGATATAAAACATACCCTTCCAGAGAAATGTGTGACACTTACCGCATAGGGCAGACCAATGTAACTGTGTGAATGATGCGAGCTGCTGGTATATAACTGGTGGGGATAACTGTTGGATTTCTCAACTACCACAGGGCTAGCTTCTACAGATTCTGGTCTGGAGGGAAAAAAGTTGCATCAAAGAGGATTGCATTGATTTTTTTCCTTTCAATCTATTTAAAATTATAAGCACTTATTTTATTGGCTATCAAATAAAATGTCTTTAAAATGTCTAAAACAAAGACACCCTGTGGACATGATGTATCCTATTTAGAATCTGCATCATTAAAACAAACTTTTAATTAAGTACAATAAATGTCCCCCCTTCAAGTTCAGATATAGTTTTCCTATCATTAAAAAAAATTAGTAGAGATTAAACATTACTTAATATACTCAGTGGCACTGGGGACACTATGCACAGGATGGAGAAAAGTGGTAGAAATAATTTAAACAAGACTAAGGACATACTGAATCCATATGGACCCCAATTTGAATGTGAAGTATACATTTCAATGTCAAAGCTTCATGTATGTGTTAGTGTGTCAAGATATAACAAAGCCTTGGAAATATCAGAAAACCTAAGGAACAGGAAACCTCACAATGAACCAAGGTTTGCTTATGAAAAAAATGTAACTAGCAGTCTATGGTAGTGTAAGATCAGCAGTTCTGGCCTGATAATGGCCAAATGATGATGACCTGACCAACCACTGATACAACTGAGAGTAACAACTCACCCGCTGTGGTGGACTTATAAATTCCCTGTCCTAGCATTTTACGTTCATCACTTTCCCAAATTCTTCACTTATATCAATCCTCCTGAGCCCTAGCCTGATAATTCCTATTGATCAATGTGGTAGTGAACCTACTTGAGGGCAATTCACACTGAAATTAATTTCTCCCTTGCACACACACAACATGACTCATTTCTGTGCCTTTATTCTTACCAACGCCATCCTTTGAGATGATTTTTTCATAACCCTTATGCTACCTCTTATTCAAAACCTTCCCTTAGAATTTAGTACTACTTGCACTCTTCATGGTTTAAGGCTTCTTAATGCAGTTACAATCTAATTGGTCAAATTTCTACTGTCAATTACTTCCTGATACACTGCCCCCCTCCACTCATCCCCTGCACAAAGTCTCAGTTTTGCTCTAAGTGACTGCTGCTTGGGATCCAGTGTGCTAAAATCAGTAGAGAGAGGAGGCACAAACTGAGGTCAAGTGGTTCTGAAGGAGATTACAAAAGAAGAGTCTCCAAAATGTTCTGAATATTTAGAAAACCAGTACTCACCTATTATCTATGCTGTTACGTTAAAATTTTACTTGCTTAATCTTTTAAAAAAAATGTGTTTCTTAATTCCAAACTTAACACATGCTCATTGTACAAACTTTAAAACAGAAGTACGTAAGAAAGTGAAAAGATCATGTCTTCATCCAAACCTGATACACCCATGTTAAGATGCCTCTAAATTTGTCTATCCATAAATACATCTAACAGTTGTTTTTTTTTTAAAAAAATGAGAATGTACAATATGTACTCACAATTTGCTTTTTCAATCTTTCACTGTCAACACATACCTACCTTATTTTTGGTAATAACAGATTATTTCATTATATGAATGTACCATAGTTTATTTAACAAATTCCCTTTTGGTAGATGTTTAAATTGTTTCTGTTTTTCAGTGTTAAAGGTATCACTGAAATTGTACACCCTTCTATACACTGTTTTCTGCTTACTTGGCAGTATTTCTACAACATGGATTCCTGGAGGCAGAAATGCTGAACAAAAGGGTAAATGCACATAAAATCAATACATACTGCCAAACCACCTTTGACTACAATATTGATTCCTTTAGAATTCTTTTAAAAATACATAGAGGGGGGCTTCCCTGGTGGCTCAGTGGTTGAGAGTCCGCCTGCCGATGCAGGGGACCCGGGTTCGTGCCCTGGTCCGGGAAGATCCCACATGCTGCAGAGTGGCTGGGCCCGTGAGCCATGGCCACTGAGCCTGCGCGTCCGGAGCTTGTGCTCCGCAACGGGAGAGGCCACAGCAGTGAGAGGCCCGCGTACCGCAAAATAAATAAATAAATAAATAAAATAAATAAATACATAGAGGGAAGAAATGGGGTTTTAGCAATTCCTGACCTATTATTAAAGCAAGATTGTAGGAATTGTGGCCATGACAGAAAGATTCACTCTTAGGGATTTAGAGTGTGGCAAGAAATTTGTATTTTGGAGTAGATAATGGTTGGGAATTAAAAAAATAAGACTTTCAGTGAATACAGATAAATTCAAGCATGTAAACAAGCCACAAATCCTTTGCATAACCTCATGATTCAAATTAAAGCTATACAGCACTATTCACAATAGCCAAGACACGGAAACAACCTAAATGTCCATCAACAGATTAACAAATAAGATGTGGTACATATATACAATGGAATACTACTCAGCCATAAAAAAAGAATGAAATAATGCCATTTGCAGCAACTTGGATACAACTAGAGATTATCATACTAAGTGAAGTAAGTCAGAAAGAGAAAGACAAATACCATATGATATCACTTATATGTGGAATCTAAAATATTGCACAAATGAACCTATCTACAAAACAGAAACAGACTCACAGACATAGAGAACAGACTTGTGGTTGCCAAGGGGGAGGGGAGAAGGAGAGGGATGGACTCAAAGTTTGGGGTTAGTAGATGAAAACTATTACATTTAGAATGGATAAACAACATGGTCCTAATGCATAGGACACGGACTATATATCCAATCTCCTAGGATAAACCATAATGGAAAAGAATATAAAAAAGAATGTATATATGTGTATAACTGAGTCACTTTGCTGTACAGCAGAAATTAGCACACTGTAAATCAACTATACTTTAATATTAAAAAATAAAAAATTAAAGTTGTAAATACTAACAAGTTGGCAATGCAAGAAGGCAGAAATACTTCATCAAGATCCTCATTTCTAATGCTACTACTTAATAAAAGTAATTTTAAAAAGAAGGTAACAATTGTTAAAAAAAAAATGGGTTGACATATTTTAAGGATTTTTCCAAACTGTAAGATAGTATTAAAAAGAAAAACAAAAAAAGCCAAAAAAAAAACAAAAAAAAAGGACACCAGACATCCTTAGAAATGTTCCCTAAGAAGTCCCATGGTGCTAAACATCCTCAAAACACACAGTGAATCTGAAAATAACTTTGTGACAAATACCAAAAGTCAAACATCCTTTAGATCCGGTAACCCCATTTTTGGAAATTTATCCTAAGAAAGTAATTCCCACTAAATAACGACCTGAAGAATTGAGATGTTCTTTTTAACACTATTCATAAAACTAGATATGAGTAGAAATCATTTAAATGTCCAATCAATAGAAAATGATTAAATCTGAGCAACCTACTATATTTACACATGGACAACAGCACAGCAAAAACTCATGGTAACAAAAATCACTGTATTATGGTTACAGGAGTTTTCCTCAAAATCTCCTATAATGTTACCATAAAGCTTTAGTAAATTTTTAACTGCAGGGCTAAAGAGATAATATGTAATAGTAAGTTTCTGTGTAAATAGTTGCTTCAGGGCTCTGTTTAGCCAATTTATATTGTCACATAAATGCTGAGTTAATACACAGGTATAACATTAACCATACAGAAACTACATTAGTATACTATGTCTATAATTATGTATCAAAACATAAACCATGGTGCTATGTTCATCCTGCAAATAAGATTTCACTTACATAACTGTGATGTCACTTTTCAAAGAGAGTGTGATTATTTGTATTCATTCATATATTGTTTTGTATGTGTTCTTAAATCACTGAAATGTTGATCATTGTCAAAAAGATGATCTTTAACCATTGAAACTTCCTAAAGGATAATCATTCTCTAGTTTGGTAATTCAAAATGTCCAAAATGTTAAAAAAAAAAAAAAACAAAAAAACAGGTAATTAAAGTATTCCTAATGTATAAGCAATAAGATATGGTCAAATGATCAATATAGCCTGAATTATAGTTTTCAAAACTTTGAATTCTGTTTCCCATAGGTAGAGAAACTCAAATGCAGAAAAAGAGATTCTAATAAGCAACTGGCTCTAAAACTGAAATAAGAAGTATGCTCTCTTATTAACTAAGTCAATACTGACTGCTTCTTTTAGAAGTTCTCTAAAAGCTAATAAATGCAGAAGGAATGATCAAATTAGAAAAGTTACCAATCTGCTACCTTCGAGAGATAATGGATTTCGGCAACAGATAACCATAGATGCTAAAACCTTGAAAATTTAAAGATGATGGACAGATAAGGCTGACAACACCTGAACTTCTTGATCATTCTTAACATCACTGGAAGTTAGACAACTAAGTTTTTCTGTGCTTCTTCTAATACTATGCAACAGAAAATATAAAGTCCCACATAAAAAGTCTCATGCTGAAAAAAGAAATATGAAAGAGGGAAGAAAAAACAAATCTGAAGCTAATCATATCTCTTTATCTAAATATCAGTTTATCAGAAATATGGGGAAAGTGGAATATTACATGATGCCAAAAGGAAGAAAAGAGCCAAATACAGAATACTGAAACTTCTGTAGGCCAAATGATCCAGTTTCTTATACAGTATGAGGAAAAACACAGTTTAAAGTGTTGTTCCAGATAAAAAAATGATTCAAGAGACATTTCAATCAAATACAATGTGTGGATCTTGTCTGGAGCCAATCTGAACACACCAATTACAAAAAGACAGTTTTGAGACAAGTGAAAGAAATCTGAAGATGAACTGGGTATTTTATATTAAGGAAGTATTAATTTTACTATATGAGATAATAGTATTGTGGTTTAAAAAAAAAGTCCTTCTCTGTTAGTGGTGCATACTGAAGTATACATAGTTAAACTGATGTGAGGATATGCTTCAAAAATCTTTAGGGCTTCCCTGGTGGCGCAGTGGTTGAGAGTCCGCCTGCCGATGCAGGGGACACAGGTTCGTGCCCCGGTCCGGGAAGATCCCACATGCCGCGGAGCGGCTGGGCCCGTGAGCCATGGCCACTGAGCCTGCGCATCCGGAGCCTGTGCTCCGCAAGAGAGGCCACTACAGTGAGAGGCCCGCGTACCGCCAAAAAAAAAAAAAAAAAAATCTTTAAAACTATGGGATACGTGAAACAAGACTGGCAAAACTCTGAATACTACTGAAGCTGAGTAATGGCCACCTGAGATTATTATACTATTCTCCCTACTACTGTATATATTTTTGTATTTCCCTACTAAAAAGTTTTTTTTTTTAAGTTCCCCAAGCCTTTTATCTTACATATACTGTCCTATATAAAATAGGTAACTATAAGAATGGTATACTTCCTCCCAACTCAGGAAGACGTCCTCGCCATCTATTTCTAAGCCTCTATCTGGGGAATCTCTCTTAACCCTTACTTCTTAATTTCAACACAGTCCTCAAGGCTCACTTCAGGTACTCCTTAAGGAGCACTTTTGTGACTGCTTCAACTCGTAATTTTATAAATTCTAGATTCCTACAGCACTTATTTGCTGTACTGCTAATTTATTACTTTTCATGTAATATTTTCATATGCTGTCAATCATCTTCCCATATGCATTTATTATTTTCTCTCCCAAACTCCATCAAAATTAACAAGTTTTATCCAGTAGGAAGAACATGGAATTGGGACTTACATGTCTAATGCTGGCCATTAAAGGGGTACAGGTACAGTATGCACCTTTCTGAACCTGAGTTTTTTATTTGTAAAGTGGGGATAAATATACCTGCTTCACCCTCTCTCCAGAAATATGGATGAAACTCAAATGACACAGAGGATGTGAAAATGTATTTTTCTCAACTGTAATGTATTATAAATGTGTAACATACTCATGTATTCAGAAATGCCTCTCTAACTATGAATATTCAGACTGAAGTTGCTTTTAAATTATTTTAAAACCTTAACTCCACAATAATTCAATTCCAGTAAAGTTCTAAGTGTAAGTTTAACTAGACCTATTTTAAATAAATCACTAAAGTTGCAAGGTACCAAAACCTTATTGATATTTAAATCACTTAGTAAATATTTATTGAGCTCTAAATATGTGCTAAAGTCCTTATAAAGTTTCTTATTTATTTTATAAATTTATTTATTTTATTTTTATTTTTGGTTGTGTTCGGTCTTTGCTGCTGCTCCCGGGCTTTCTCTACTTGCTGCGAGCGGGGGCCACTCTTTGTCGCGGTGCGCGGGCTTCTCATTGCGGTGGCTTCTCTTGTTGCAAAGCACGGGCTCTAGGCACGCGGGCTTCAATAGTTGCAGCATGCGGGCTTCAGTAGTTGCAGCATGCGGGTTCTGTAGTTGTGGCTCGCGGGCTCTAGAGTGCAGGCTCAGTAGTTGTGGCGCACAGGCTTACCTGCTCCGCAGAATGCGGGATCTTCCCGGACCAGGGATCGAACACAGGTCCCTTCATTGGCAGGCAGATTCTTAACCACTGCGCCACCAGGGAAGCCCCATAAAGTTTATTTTTAAAGTATAGTCCCATAACTCCCTAAATTAGGTTGAAATAAGTGCCTTTGCTATCCTTTTGTAAAGCAGATTTTTAATACATATTTTCTTAGAGTTGAGTCCATATATACCACTGAGTTCTTTACATAGCAAAAAACTAAACTTTATACCAAGAAATGTAATCAGTAATCATGAACATGTAATACTGATATAATAAAGTTTTAAAATTCTAGGTCGGTGATTCAGAACATTAACCAGGAAAATGTTTTATTGCTACACTGTGTGTGTGTGTGTGTGTATATATATATATATATATATATATATATATATATATATACACACATATACACATATGTATTACTAATCCAACATGAACACACAAAGCAATATACGTACATCACTTTTCCATACTTACTTTCCTTATCTCTTTTAATGACATTATACACTCCAGGAGGCAAGGACCAATTACTATAGTAAAGGTTATTTACCACAAACAAAATAGGAAATAGAAAATGGTATAACTACAGAATGAGATTAATGTTCTAGTTTTAATTCCAATCACTGCTTAAAACATTCCTCATTTCAACACAAAAGCTAATAAGCAAGGAATCACTATCACTGGCAGCAGAGATTTTTTTAATGTTTAGACTGTTTTAAAATGAATATTTCTAAAGTTTTTGGTTTAAAAGGTTTTTAGAAGAGCTATATAGAGGTATGTTAAGGCTTAAGCATGTCAATGAAAAATGAAGCTAATTTTGGTGGAACACTTAATACAGTATACATATGTAAGGTTTATGTAGATTAACACAATCTGATACAATGTATTAGATACATTTTTCACACAACCTAATATCCAACATGTTGGGACTTCCCTGGCAATCCAGTGGTTAAGACTCCGTGCTTCCAATGCAGGGAATGCAGGTTCGATTCCTGGTCAAGGAACTAAGATACCATATGCCATGGGGTGTGGCCAAAAAAAAAAAAAAAGAAAAGAAAAGAATATCCAACATGTTAAACCAAGGAGCAGTATGTGAGCTCCTTAAAGAGAAGTGACTATTTTATTCAAAAATTTTTTATGGGAATATTTTATTTGATTCCTCTCTTTAAACTCTTAAAGGCACCCCCTAGTTTTTATGTTTTAATGTTAAGTGACTAAGAACCTATCCATACAGATAGGTTCACTCCTACCTCCACTGAACTATCATATTTCCCAATACACAGGTCTCAAACTTATGAACAATCTTCATAACATGCCCCTTAAGCCCTGGTGACGATTTATTTCTTCAATAATATGTGGCAGACAGAAAGGCAGGGTATGACAGCCATGAGTATAATATATCCTGTACAAAGAGATGATAATCTCATGATGATCATCACTTTGCTGGACTCTCCTGACATACTTTACTATACAAAGTCAAGAAATGATCTTATCTTAGTATTGATATTTCTGTCCCTGCTTATAATAAAGCATTTGCCATTTTCTGCTGACTCACAGTCCTCTCAAATCTATATCTTATCACCCTTAACATAAGCTTTCAGTACATGAAAGAATGAATCTGGAGATATCATTATACAGTCCCTATTCCAAAGAAGTCACACAGACATTAAAACAGAGCAACCCTAATAATGCTGGAGGAGGACACCACAGTTTAGACCACTCCATCCAGAAAGTTTATTCCTATACTTTGTTTCCATCTATGATAAATAGATGATAAATCTATTGATCTATAGATCTATAGATCTATTGATCTATAAATCTATGATAAATCCCACTTACAGAATTTTTCTGGGTTTTTCTTGTGTGTATTTACCTTACAATCAAAGGAGCACACAAACCGTAATTCAACAAATAGTTCTATGATGATGTTCAATATGTAAAGTAACTTGTTAGATTCTAGACAGGATAGAAAGATATATAAAACCTACTCACACCCCTCTCCTCAGAGTTTCTGATCGTGGAAGGAATGGCAGGGTTAGCAAAAAGAGACAGGTATACAAAAACCCCCATACAAGGCAAAAATAGGGTAATGCCCTAAGAAAGATATGAGTAAATGCTTAAAAAAAACTCTTTCCTCTTATGCATGAGACCTTGATCTTTGGTCAACTTTCTGCCTCTGATCCCCTGCAAACCTGATAGCTAATTTGCTATACTGCTAGGTACATTAATAAAAATGATCCTTGGTTGGTAAATTAATTTTATCTGGACTGGGAAAATTATAAATACTTGATGAGGATGCCACAGATGTGAACTTCCCCAAGATGCAGTGACTCCTGGAAGGGAACCTGGAAGTTCTCTCTATGGTTGTTACAAGAAATATTGGCTTCTGAGGTGCATGGGGCTTCTAAATTAGGGAACACCCTCACATCTGCCCAATGTGGATCTTAAGTCCTTGTCCCTGACCAGTCACCTGACAACCCAAGAAAGTAACTCCTGGATGGCTGACTGTACTCTTTCATAGACACACAGAGAGGAACACTTGATGCTAACCTCCGATAAGCTATGGTTCCTATCCTATTTACCATGTAGACTAATGCCAAGTATGGCCTACGACAGTCTTGTAAGTCTGAATGTTTAGTTGAACTTAAAAAGACCTCCTTGTAGGAGCTGCAAAAGGTCAACGCTCTAGGCTCTAGATTCTGCAGGGTTCAAGAGAAAGACATATCTACCTGAGTAACAGGAAAGATAAGGAGTGACATCATGAGGTTTCATTAGATGTGAGAATGCTTCTGAAAGATATGCAGGAATTTCAACATTTGAATGTTAAACGAGGTAAATCTTCTATTGAAAAAATTTAATTTAAAAAAAAGCAGTAATGATGGGGCTTCCCTGGTGGCGCAGTGGTTGAGAGTCCGCCTGCCGATGCAGGGAACATGGGTTCGTGCCCCGGTCCGGGAGGATCCCGCGTGCCGTGGAGCGGCTGGGCCCGTGAGCCATGGACACTGAGCCTGCGCGTCCGGAGCCTGTGATCCGCAGCGCGAGGGGCCACAGCAGTGAGAGGCCGGTGTACCAAAAAAAAAAAAAAAAAAAAAAAAAAAGCAGTAATGATGGAGAAAGAAAATATCTCATGCATATGCAAAAGGTAGGAAAAATGGCCTGTAGAATCTTTAAGGAGTATGGAGAGGTCAGTCAGACTTCAAGACAGTGTTTATTTATTTAGCTGTTTCTCAAAATCAAATATACAAATCCCCATAATAGAAGGAGGGGGATTTTTCTTTGTAGATTTGGATTTAGAAAAAGATTACATTAAATTAGATCTTTAAGTGATCTGTGTACCAACACCATCGAACACAAATTCAAGCCCTTGCATTTGAAATCTCATGGCAATATTTGGTATTAAGTGGTAGTCAACTGGAATAATTCTAAACATACTCTTTTTACCTATCTCAAAATTAATATAGTAAAATTTTAAAATTTCAGAGAGCTCACAGAGCTGCCTAGGGATTATAACCACAGACCACAGTTTGAATAGCACTGATTAAACAAATACTGAGGGCCTAATGTTTGCCAGGGACTATGAGAGTTATAAAGATAAGACACTGTTTCTGCCTTCAAGGAACTTATGATAATACAGTTTTCACTCATTCAATAAACATCTGAGCACACACTAAGTAGAAGAGACTGAGATGCTGGAAATCAAAAAATAAAGAAGTAACAGCGGCCCTTCTCAAGAAACTGATGTATGGGGAAGACAAACAAGTACATCAATGATTACAATAGTGCTATAAGAGGCACACACAGGGGCCATTCATAATAATTCATAATAGTTTAAGTAAGTTTTAAAGAATAAGTTAACAAGCCCAAGAAATACAGGTGGAAGAGATGGAGAAGATATTCCAGACAGAAGGCGCACAGGGAATCAGAGATATCAACAGCAAGAAGTGTTTAAGCATGTTTCTCTAAGCATGATCAACAGACCACCAGCACCACAATCATCAGTAGTGCATGTTACAATTTCTTACAACTCTACTTAACCAAATGAATCAAACATTTTTAAGATCAGGCTCACAAATCTATATTGTAATAAGCACCTCAATCTACATTCACTGTAGTTTAGGAAGCACAGATTAAAAAGAACTGCTAAAATTCAGAGCAGAAAGAGTTAAAGGCATAGAGAAGGGGCCAGAGATGAGGGCAGGTAAGTCAGGCAAGGAACAGTTCAAGAAGTACCTTGGGTATCCAGCTAAGGAATATGATCTTTATCCTGAAAAACTATACAGAGCCACTAATGGTTTGTTTCTCCCACAGGAAAGATCAGAGCAGCAGCATGGCAAAATAAAGCTGAGGGCTTCAAATGTGAGGTGGAGCAATCTGTGAATAATTCTCCCAGATTCAGTAGGTTTAGTAGCTCTGAACCTGATGAGAACATGTAAAAAGTGCTACCTCTCCAAAACTCCTCCTTACTGGTTAGTTACCTTTGCTCAGTTCTTTGCTTCACTGAAAAACACGTAGTACCCCGTCTAGTTTCAAAGTGATCCTCATGAGTGTAGGGTGCCCAGGGTCCAAACTGGTAACCTTTTTATTGAAGAAAGGGATATGAAACTATGCAACTTGCTATTGTAACTAATAATTCTGCAATTTTATTCTTGAATTCCTTCAATACTAAGTACAGGACCAACCCACCTTGATGATTTACCTACATTAATTTTTTATTAGGTACAGAACACAGGGCACATTAACCACTGTTAGATTCATTTGAAACTTAGCTACTTTCAATGACGATGTGGAAATAAATGACTTTAAAATATTTTATTACTGAAAGAAGACTTAACTCTTGATAATCCCTGGATCTATGAATTACACCACCAACAAGAAGTTTCCATTAATTCTCTAGCAGGCTTCCTTCTTATAATGTGTTTTTAAAACCTTACTAAACTTGGTGTCATTTGCCAAATACGCATCAAATTATCTTTTCATCCACTTAATTTCTAGTTGTTACATGTCATGCCAAACTTCTTTCAGTCGACTTTTCCATTTAAGACAGTTCTGAATTCTGAAAGAAACTTTCTACTTGGCTGTTTAGCCACACAAAGCTCGAGTCAGCTTCAAGGGCCTGTTTTGGAGCTACAGCACATTACTAAAAAGCTTCCAAAAAGAGACCTTTACATACACTCTAAAGTTGAGAAAATACAATTACATTTTAAACTCCTACTCTTAACCATATGATCTGGGAATTTAAGCCTTCCTCGGTTAAAGACAATATGATTTAAAATTTCCTAGTTAAAATACCATAACTGGTTAAAAATCTTATATTCTATCATGGTGAGTACTCAATCACTCAAATAATGTAGTAAATTTCAGTTTCCCTCTTGTCACTATTTTAATTCTGCTAGTTTCCTAATGCCTTTTTAGTATTTTCCACCTTCCTGAAATAGGCACTAAACAGAACTGTTACTTTAAAGAACTACAGCATTCAACTCATTGAAATCAGACTAGCTGTTTAAAGACTTTTTTTTTTTTTTTTTTACATATAAGGGACATTTTGTTCAGTTCTATAGTCCCGTATATCTATCTACCACAAAGAGGCTGTAAAAAATTTGTAGCTTTAGTTCTACCTCTCCTAAACAAATGAAGTAGAATTAGTTAAGATATGAGCACAATCATTTGTGTATAATAAGCTTTGGGGTTAACCAAGAGACCTTCAAGCCATATGATTCATGACTTACTACTGTCTGCTTCCAAACTTTTTCATCCTCCCAGACACTTTGTACTCATTAAACCTCTTACCTTCTCCAGGCCCAAGCACCTGGTAACCTCTATTTTACCGTCTGTCTCTATTAGCCCATTCTAGACACTTTATATAAATGGAATTATAAAATATTTATCCTTTTGTGTCTGGCTTACTTAGTGTAATGTTTTCAGGGTTCATCCATTTGTAGCATGTTTCAGAATTCTGTTCCTTTTTATGGCTGAATAATATTCCACTGTATAGATGTACCACATTTTGTTTATCCGTTCATCTGTTGATGGACACTTGGGATGTTTCCACCTTTTGGCTATTATGAGTAATGCTGTTGTGAATATTGGTATTCAAGTACCTGTTTTGAGCCCTTGATTTCAGTTCTTTTGGGTATATACTTAGGAGTAGAATTCCTGGGTCATAAGGTAATTCTATGTTTAACGTTTTGAGAAACCACCAAACTGTTTTCCATCTGGTTTTCTTTTCATGCCTTAATCTCCTTTTTAAATGTTTCTTCTCCTGTTTCTTAAATATTTTTGTTTTCTAGGTGTCTACACTTTGTAAACTGTACTGGAGGTTTCCATCCACTAGTACTGTAGCTTTCACCATTTCCTAAGTGTTCATGACTTCCAAATCAGCCTTAACCTAATTCTATCTCATTAGCTCCACCCAAATAGCTCTCCACATTACTAGACCTCTTAATTTAGATGTGTCATGACTATAAAGTACATGTTTGTTGTAGAAAATCCTTTCTCACGTCCCAGATTTTGGAATTTAAAATTAAATTTAGAGCTGGGGCCAGCAAACCTTTTCTGTAAAGGACCAGAAAGTAAATATATTTAAGGCTTGGAACAACACGGTTTCTGTTGCAACTACTCAGCTCTGTTGTACCTGGAAAGCCAGAAAACATATTTAAATAATTGGGCATGACTTTTTAAAATAAACTTATTTATTTATTTTTTATTTTTGGCTGCAATGGGTCTTTGTTGCGTGCAGGCTTTCTCTAGTTGCAGTGAGTGGGGGCTACTCTTCGTTGCATTGTGCGGGCCTCTCATAGCAGTGGCTTCTCTTGTTGCACAGCACAGGCTCTAGGCATGCGGACTTCAGTAGTTGTGGTGCGTGGGCTCAGTAGATGTGGCCTGTGGGCTCTAGAGCACAGGCTAAGTAGTTGTGGCACGTGGGCATAGTTGCTCCACAGCATGTGGGATCTTCCAAGACCAGGGCTCAAACTCGTGTCCCCTGCATTGGTAGGCAGATTCTTAACCACTGCGCCACCAGGGAAGTCCGTGACTGAGTTTTTTTTTTTTTAATTAATTAATTAATTTATGCAGATTCTTAACCACTGCGCCACCAGGGAAGTCCATGACTGAGTTTTGTTTGTTTGTTTATTTATGACTGCACTGGGTCTTTGTTGCTGTGCACAGGCTTCTCATTGTGGTGGCTTCTCTTGTGGCGGAGCAGAGCCTCCAGGCACACAGGCTTCAGTAGTTGTGGCTTGCTGGCTTCAGTTGTTGTGGTTCGCGGGCTCTAGAGTGCAGGCTCAGTAGTTGTGGCGCACGGGCTTAGCTGCTCTGCGGCATGTGGGATCTTCCTGGACGAGGGATCGAACCCGTGTCCCCTGCATTGGCCGGTGGATTCTTAAGCACTGCGCCACCAGAGAAGCCCCATGACTGAGTTTTAATAAAACTTTATTCTCAAAAGTCAGGCAGCAGGCTGGATTTGGCTCAGGGATCCTTCTTTGCCAACTGCTTGTTTAGAGAGAGCAAATTCTGGGAAAGAACTGACTGTAATAAAGAGTACCCTTTTTCTCTAATTTCAATGGCTTAAGCAAGTACTACTAGTTCAGTGGTATAACTTTCTTTGAAAATGTAACAAGAACTCAACAGGAATTTCTTATTACTTTATTAGTAAATATTTATTGAGGGTTTATTATATACCAGCTACTGTTTTAGGTACTGGGAACACAACTCTATTATCTAAAATCTTGTATTTATATTCGATTTCTGTTTTTCTCTTGTAAAATGGAAAAATGTCACTCTTTTTATTACAGTCCTATTCTTCCACTTGCCCTCTGGTTCTCATCCCTTCTCACCTTTTCAAGATCTTTACACTTTACTCTTGCCTGCAGTTATTATCCCATGTCTCCTGTATCTTCAGTCTCCCTCTATGTTAGATCATTCCTGTCTTATTTATTATTCCATTTAAAACGCCTGCCCCCTTTTACTTATCTTTCCATTTCTCTGTTCCTCTTTAGAGAAAACTCCTTGAAAGAGTTGTTTGTGCTCAATATCAGGTTGCACAACAGCACTTTAACTACCCATGTTGTCAAACCAATTGGTAATCGTAATTTATATACACTTTTCAGCATTTGATGTAAATAAACATTCCCTTCTCCTAAAAAGATTTATTAACTCTGCCAGCTTTCTGGGTACCACACTTAACTGGCCACTCTTTCTCAGTTTTTGCTTGATCTTCTGCCCACAAATGTTTTCTTTTTTCCCCAGGATCATCTTTTTCTTTAAACAACTCTATCTCCATCCAGTTGCTTAATCCAAAACCCTAACGTGTCATTCTTGATCACTCCTTTGCCCTCACCCTCCACACTAATGCTATGGTCGATCCTGTGTCTCCTTCCAATATACATTTAGAATCAGTACACCTCTCTCCATTTCTACCATTTTCCTAGTCCAAGCCCTTGCCATCTCTTGCCTGGATACTGTGGTAACACTGTGAATGTACTTCATGTACTTTATGCCACCAACCTGTAAACTTAAAAACAGTTAAAATGGTAAGTTTTATGTTATGTATATTTTACTACAATTTGAGAAAAAGAAAGAAAGAAAGAAAATCACAAAAGGATAGTTTCACTGAAGCCAAAGGTACAGAGAATCAATAGCATCAAATCCTGCTGAGAGAGCAAGCAATATGAGGCCTGAAAACCATGCATTAGCTTCAGTATGCCAGTAGCATGGTCAAAGTAAAAGCTGATTCGTATGGAGCAAGTGGAAGAATTAAAACAAGGGTGAACGATGCAAAGATTCAAGCATCTGAATGGGCCTACAATTTAGACAGTGCACAAGGAATTACAGGAATGAGAGGCACAGATAATACTGACAAAAGGTCAAGACTTAATCTGAATTAGCCACTCTCAGAACCTACCTCTGACCCCATGAGGTGATACTGGGGTCTTGGAAAAGGTAAAAGGCTGTTGCTAAGACTTGGTTAGTAGAGCAGATAGAACAAAGATATAGTAGGGCTCGTCTGCATATGGCCCCAAGGGAGTTTCAGGATATGGTTTTTTTCCCTCAGATTGGAAGTAGTTTTGTTCTGGCCTAGAATTGGTGGTAGTAGATCTGCTCCTGCTGAGTCTAGACAGGCATAATGTGGAGGGCAGTTCCTGGACCCCCAGACAATGCTGTCATGAAGCTAGGGGTTGAGAATCAGCTGCTGAGTCCTGCTTGGTGTGGCACAGAGTGCAGTAGGACAGCTACTGTTCAGGGAAACAGAGTATCTGCTGCTCTAAAGTGATGTTCAGGCACTGTTCTAGAAGGTATTTTAAACATCACATTGTCCAACCCCCAGTTTTACAGACGGGGAGATGACTGATTTAAGGGCCACAAACTCTAGATCCAAGCCCTAATTTATTATTAAGTCATTGTGTATCCATGGGACATGCCACATAATCACTCTGGGTCTCAGTTTCCACATTTATAAAATGAAGTCTTAATTCTAAGTCACATGGCATTATAATAGCAAAGAAAATACTAAAGCCCATATCTCTTATGTTGGTCTAGTACTTTTCCCACCGAATTGCATTATCCCCACTATTCCTGTGAAATTTACCAGAATGCTATTTATGCCTATGGATTAATGATCTAATGAGGTAAACAGCTTTATACCTCATTTCTGTATTACAAAACAGTACTATGTGTCTTTTTTTTTTTTTTGGTCATTTTATTAGAGTTACACAAAGCCTGGTTTCTGGTAATTCTGAATCTAGGTCACCTTAATTGTCATCACTTCACAAACTTTACAAATATGGAGAACAATTTTGGTCGTTAAAGTTGAAATTATTTATGTAATATCTGCATTCTTAAAAATGAAAATAGGCTATTTTCAAATATGTTACAGTTCTAGATTATTGTTGAAAACTCAGAAAGCAGGACAACTACCATTTTGTTTACAGTAATCTAACTGATGTTGCCACATTTCCTGGAAGCACTTTACAAATTTAAAACCTTGTTTATATCAAAATATCCTTATTCTTTAAAAAGCCATCAAAAATCATCATTCATTATACATTTTAGTGCAGACGTTTAAGTAGTCAGGTGAACTGAAGATGTAAAAAGAGAGAAAAGCCAATCATTAAGAGAGGCATTTACAGAAAAAGAACAGGTTAGAACGATTGATCAAAATAAGCTCTGGGGGATTTCCCTGGTGGTGCAGTGGTTGGGAATCCACCTGCCAATGCAGGGCACATGGGTTCGGGCCCTGGTCCGGGGGGATCCCGCATGCCACGGAGCGGCTGGGTTCATGCACCACAACTACTGAGCCTGTGCTCTAGAGCCCACGAGCCACAACTACTGAAGCCTGCATGCCTAGAGCCCGGGCTCCGCAACGAGAGAAGCCACCGCAGTGAGAGGCCTGTGTACCGCAGCGAGGAGTGGCGCCCGCCAGCTGCAACTAGAGAAAGCCCATGTGCAGCAACGAAGACCCCATGCAGACAAAAATAAATAAATAAATCAATAAATGAATAAAAAAATAAATAAATAAGCTCTGATTCCTCCTGAAATTGGACTTTTATGACTTCCTTCTTCCTCATCAAAAATTTAATTTCTTCCCTGTATAAACCTACAAAATATAGTTGGATTTTAATGAGACGCTTATACCACTGTTTTAGGTGAAACCTCTAATTTTCCTTTTAATGTTTAAAACATTCAATAATGGACACTTGGGTATCAGTAACTGCACATGGATAGACTAGCTCCCTAATTGTTACAGTAATGAACGTGAAAGATCTCCATGAGTTCTCAAGTATGCTCCTTCAGATCTGTGATCAAAACATGTCTATCGTTCTTGTTATAACTTATTACTTTTTAAAGATACATTAAAATTACACAAACTACAATAGTATACAAGAAATGTTTTTAAATGGAGAGGTTTGGTGTGACAATTGCCCTCAGTTTATCACATGTGGCATTTTACTTCATTTAACTCATCTGTTAAGAAAACTTAGCTCTTTGGATCTATGTGGCAAAATGGATCTGGAGCCAAGCAGCCTTTGGTTTAACTCTCTTATTTTTTATTAACTATGGCCTTTTTTATTAACTATGGCCTTAGTTAATTAAGTCTGTTATCTCCTTGAGCTGCATTTCTTTTGCAAAATGGGAATAATACCTGCCCAACTTTTTGCTGGGGTTATGAAGAGGTATTACACACTACACTACAGACAACTCTATGAACGCAGTGAGCTCCGTAATCAGTATCACAAGTGGGGAAAAAAATTAGAGAAAAAATGTGTTTATTATTATGTATAAAGCAAATGAGAAATTCAACGTCATTCTAAGAACCGTTCTAAACGATGCTAAGACAGTACTTTAAAATAGGCTTTTGAATATTAAAACAAAATCACATTTAAATGAAAGCACTTCCAAATTAGGATAAGCAAATCAACACTTTAAGAGCAGCAGAAAGTATTAGCTTCTTGATAGTAGATTAAGTGTAAAGAAATCATAAGCAGAAATGTTAAGTACTAGTGGAACATGAACACGTAAAAAGCTATTGAAAACATTTCATTATACACAAAACATTTTAGTATCTTCAATTACAGAAATTCAGACTAAAAGCAACCAAACACTTCAACAAATTAATCAATTCTGTCAGCAGGTGGCTCTAGTGACACTGAAATAACTAGTATCAAATACTATAAGCAAAATATAGATAGTAAAAATGTACTGAATCTCAGAAATTTGGAGTCAAAAAGAGTCACATTAATACTTCAATCCAAATCCTGTTTTTCAAATGAAGACACAAAAGCCTACCATAATTAAGTGGCTTAAGTCTACCATAAGTAAGTCTACCATAATTATGTTAGTGGCAAAACAAAACTGAAAACCCAGATATCTCTCTTTAGTACTCTCAAGTCAACAAAGAGGCATTTACTGTATTGCCAGGCATAGTACTAAAAGCCCTCCTTCAAAATAATTCACCTATAACTTAGATATGTCACATTTACTAATTTGTCTACCTCATCCAAAAATACACATAATTATATAAAAGCTCATTATAAAGACTTCTAACGGAACATTTGGTAGTAATAATAATGTTAAAAGGAATACAATGTTAGCAATCATGTTCCCAGTCTCTGAGAGGAAAAAGTAATTTGGCTCTTCTTTTTTAAAAAGGCTAGGCAAGAATACATTTAACACTCCCCATTTATACCTCTTCCCACTTCCCAGCTCCAGAAGGGTTTCTCATCTTCGCTTCTTTAACCAATTTAGTAATTCAGATGGAATATCAGACGTAAAATAGGTAAGAAGCAACAGAATAGGTCAATTTCTACCAATTAGGATAAAAAACACACAATTCTAATAAATGGCCGAACTCTGGCTCACTTTCCTATCTATCTAGTGGTAATGGAGTCTAGGTTTTCTTTCATATTTCTTATCTTTGAGCAGAGACCTGATGAGAATACCTTTGTTACATGCAGTCATATATTATACTGAATTTATTACTCCTAAAACTAAAGCTACTACTTACATGAACCATATATCAAAATAAATCAGTTGTTATATAAATCACTTTTTGTAACAGTATTAGAAAAGGAGCTATAATAGAAATAAGCCTAAAATCAACACATCAGTAAGTTCTGCCTCTGCCACTTAACTGCTCTGTGACTTCAGTTTCCTCACCTATAATTTAAAAATAATATCTACACCTCATACTTACATCCTTACCTTTCTTATTCAGAAAGAAACAGATCATTATGATCTCAGTTAGAATTTTTATAACTAGCCTAGGCTTCATTGTTCTTTTCTCTTCTGAGAGCCTATATTTTGTTATTTGGTCTAGAACTTCTCTATCCAATACAGCAGCCTCTAGACATGTGCTACTGAACATCTGAAATGCGGCTAGTTTGAACTGAGAGGCACTGGATGTGTAAAACCAACTCTTGGCAGGAACAGAAAAAAGCAAAATACAAGATCCCTAACTCTGCAGGAAAGGTAAAACAAACCCAAGATTTTTTAAAACTTAGTAATGAGAGGAAAAGAAATATGTAACAAAGAAGCTGGACTCGAAGAGTCTTACTTTAGAGACACAATAACCCAAGAGCAAACGTTACTGAGTATGAAAATACCAGACTAGAGCTTAGCAAACCCATTCTTCATAGATCCTGAACCAGACCTTCAATTTCCTATCTATAAAATGCTACAGATAGCATGAACTCTATCTAGATGAACTCAGACTTGATGAACATTAAGTGATCAAATAAATTCCCCTTTACAGCCTTAGAAGTGAGTATAAATTTGGTCTAGTACACTAATTCACTCAGTTAGCAATCATCAAGTACCTCCTAAACTTTATATTAGTTTATTAGTGATATATTATAATTTAGCAGTACAATATTTAAAAAAATATAACATATAATTAATAACATTATATAGCCACATGAGTGTAATAAAATGTAATTCTCTCTCTTTTTAAAAAACATTTTGAAATAATTATATAGCTTCACAGGATCCTGCATCAACCAACTATAGTATCTTCTGATTATGTATTTGAAATAAAAAGGAAGCAACTTGTTAATTACATCAACATTTCTTACGAAAACAGTTCCAAAAGCTTTATCTGTGGGAATGGGTGGTAGGGTGATATGATTTAAGGATCTTTTTAAGCTTCCAGGCTTTATATATTTATATATAGATAGAGAGAAAAGTTTTTAAGTTTGAAAATTAAAACACAAAAATTCTGATAGTTGTCGCATAATAGAAACTGGTACCAGCTATCCTTTCTGTGTCCACTGAGTAGAGGATACTATGCCCAAAGGACATATACTTGTATGTGGAATAGAAAAAAACTAATTTCCTAAAACAGAAATGTTCTTTAAAAAATAGTCATTCTGGGGCTTCCCTGGTGGCGCAGTGGTGGAGAGTCCGCCTGCCGATGCAGGGGACACAGGTTCGTGCCCCGGTCTGGGAAGATCCCACATGCCGCTGAGCGGCTGGGCCCGTGAGCCAGGGCCGCTAAGCCCGCGCGTCCGGAGCCTGTGCTCCGCAACAGGAGAGGCCACAACAGTGAGAGGCCCACGTACCGCAAAAAAAAAAAAAAAAAAAAAAAAAGTCATTCTGTAATTACCTACAAATTGATCATTTTCTCACAATAAAAATGGCCACATTTGTATTACGAAAGATTTGGCCCCACAATGTAAATCATACTTTTTCCATACATGCTCTATAAATGCATTTAATAAAGAACATAGGCAGAAAGCAATCCCCTACACTGCCCTCTTTCAATATATTATTCATTCTCTTTTAACTGTATAATTAATATGCAGCTTTCATTCTGTTTGTGAATTGCCTTACAGTACACATACTAAACATGCAAACAAGGCAAAGGCATATCTCACATTGTATACTGGACTAATTCCTATCAGGTATATAAATAATATTTCATAAACTATATCTTGCATTCAGTGCTTAAGAGGCCAATTTAAAAAAAGACTGTCAAGGTGAATATTTTTAGGAAGCAAAGAATCTTTGATTATTACCAATAAATGCCTATAACTATCATCAGATATAGATTTGCATCTATCAGATGCTATACATTAAGAAAAACTAGTACTTTAGCCTGGGAACCTCTTGCCTGTCAAGCCCTGCTTCCAGGTTCTTTCCTTCCTGAGTAGTGTCACTACCTGGGCAGAATGAATGTCAATCAACTGTCATAAGAGTGCCATGTTTGGGAATCTATTACTTTACAACAAAAATAACTTAACGCATAGTGTAAAAAAATGGCTTTTAAAAACTGTATTTTAATAATCATATAATTAAATGGACTATGTAGCATATTATAGGAATACTAGAGAGCATCCCTGAGTCTTTCTCAATGGCAGAAGCAGGAGTGGTGAAAACACTTCTAGACCATTTGAAATGCCAGCAAAAGGAGAATATTAACTGCAATTTTTGTCCTCTCTACATACCAGTTTTAGGAGCTCAAAAATAAATAAATTTGTTTTTATTTTTTTTAACTTGAATTCAGCTTTCTGGTCAATGAGCGTCCCATTTAGCACAATACAACTACATATTGAATCCGAGAGCAAACGTATGCATCTTTCCATCCTTTAGATTCCAACACTGTCACATGAACCCCTTGCAATTTCCAAAAACAATCAATTTTCACAGCAATAACTTAGTGCTAATGTAGTGGTCTTTCAAGATCAAAATAAAATGAAATCTATCCACACAACTGCCAAGACCAAAGAGTTAGAGGCGAGGAAGAACCTTTCACTGAATCCCTCAGAAATGGCTCCCATAAAAGCAAAAAGTGGCAAAGTACACATCTAGAAGGAAATACTCCCTTTTTCTTATTTAAAAAATGGCCTGAATTTTATTTTTCAACTCAACTTTTAAAAAAATGAAGTAATTACTGTGTTTAAATGGATATTACAATTTTTTAAAGATTCAAATTTAAAACCAAATTAATTTTCCAATATAAACATGAAAGGTCTTACAATTTAAAAAAACAATAACCTGCTACCTTGACTCTTGATGTCAACAATTAGCAAATGGAAAAGACAAAAAAAATCCGAAAAAGATAGAGCATTTTGGCTCAAAAGTTATTTACAAAGTAATTTTAGTTAAAGGAATTTTTGCCTTTAAACTTCTGACATTTTATTTTAGCCAAGAGTCTAAAATGAGAAAAAATATAAATGCAAATCAAGCACTGCTTGGTTGTGCTAAAATAATTACATGAAATATTTTGCCCTTCCCTATCCAAAATACCTTTAATTTAAATACTTACTCTGAGCCTGCAGCCATTTCCAAGTATGACGTTTCTGCTGTATCAACCCCCAATGGGATCACTATGCTCATGACGTTCGCCTCTGGTAAATTCGATTACTATGGAGTCCTATGCATTGGTATCCAAAACACTGGGGCATGCCAGCCACAGTGCTCATTGCAAACATCTAAGTGCATCCACAAACCCTATTTAAAAGAAAAGGGAACCAAAAGTTAAGAATCATCTTCATATTCCCAGCAACAGTCAACCTATAACAAAGGTAAGTAAAATACATGAAGAAAGCATTCTTTATTGAAATATCAATACCAATTGGAATTTGCTCAAGGGGTCTCTATTTTATTTTTCTGGAATTAAGTTATGAGATTATGATCAAAAGAAAAGTTTCTGAATCATAATCTTCCTTAGGGAATGAATTTAGGATGCCAAAAGAATGATTACTAAGGCATACTGCTTAGTGAGGAACCAACAAATATTATTCATTTTGAAAGATAAAACAGAATTTCTTACAGCACTATCCAAAATTAAGTCTTCTTGGTTCAGTAAATGCTTTAACAATAAACTAACAAATATTGAGACTTACTGTGGACTAAGCTTTTACATGGATGGTCTATTTAATCCTCACAACTCTGAGATAGGGATCTCCATTTTATCACCGAGGAATTCAAAAGCAACTAAGGTTAAATAACATAACCAAAGTTGCTCAGTTTAAGAGATAAAACCAGAATTTGAACCAATTCTACTCTACTGTTTATATATTTTTTTAAAAATCTATTTTATTTGTAATAAAGTCAATTGTTTTATACTGGTTGTCATTTTCCATACTACATAAATACATGTATATGGAGGGAGTTTATTTCTCCAGTTTTCTCCCATGAGTTAATGATGCCTAGCACAGACAATTAGAAGAGAAATATACTTGAATATTTTTAAATATTCTTGTCATATACTTGAATACTTATTTTTAAACAAACTTACCATAGTAACAAAAACATATTCAGCTTCCATATCAATTCTTCTAATCTAAATTCACTGTTTAACACCTGCTATATGTACTATATGTGAAATATCTACTCGAAATATTTTCAGCAATGATACAGTACAACTCGGAACAAAGCAGATAGAGATAACCATATAAACAAGAGAAACAGTCAACACTGTCCCTCTCAGGTTATACCTGAAATACTGAAGAGAAGTGTTTCTTCAAATAGCAATTCTTGTATTTACTTTTAATTTTTACAAGTAAGCTTGAGAATATCTACTCAGGTTAATTCCTATTTCACAGATGATGCAGACTGCGAGCTCATATCTTATGGGAAAAAAATACCAAAATATGGAAATAACGAGGTAACAGTGGTTTGAATTCTCCAAGAAAACGAGCCTTTACTTTTAAACCATGAATAACTGGGGGAGAGCTACTAGATTTCAAATTATAACAAAAATATACAATAACAGGCAATTGCACTTAAAAGTGAAAAACATGAGCATTGGAGCCTATCTCTAACTCTCTAACAGCAGATGTGTGAGCTAGGCAAGTTATTTAACCACTCTAAGCCTCAGGTTCCTTGTTTATAAAATGGATATATATCCGCCTACGATTTCTGTGAAGAAAATGAAATAATGACTGTAAAGCATTTCATACACTGCATTATGCATATTTAGCAATCAATAAGCGGTAGTCACATAAGAAGAGTTGCTCTTATTTCATAACCAAAAAACTGTGTGGATAAAAAAACTCTTTAGCTCTCATTTAAAGAGAATCTTCTAATAGTTTTTGAAAATAAAGTATGTAATTATGGTTCTCTATTTGCTACGATTTTACAGTTTTCACCAAATTAAAATCATCCTCTTAAAAAAAAAATCATTCTCTAAAAACAATTAAAGCAGGGTAAGAAAAAGGAAAAACTGCCCTACCTCCTTTTCTGCACCTGCGACTGTTTTAGAATTACTAAAAAAAGTATATTTTTACTATACTTTTTTTTACTACAAAAAGCTATATTTATTAACCTGCACAAAGCTATAAAATTATGAAATTAGATTCTAAGTGACAACATGCAAGCAACATATAAATCAAATGTTATATTATTCTGTATTTCTTTAAAATGCTGAAAACTTGGACCTAAGAACAGATAATTAAAATTTAAAAAAAAATTCTCCTCCTGTTGGTACCATCTAGTTGGTAGAAGTTTTCTTCAGCTCAGCTTATCTTAACATTAGACTCATAGGAAATCTTATATTTTAGGTATATGTTGTTAAATATTTAGTTGTATGTTTTTTCTTAAAACCAGAGGCAGAAACTAGAAAGCAGAAGTCAAATGATTATGTATTCTTTTAGGTAACTGAGTAATATTTCCAACCTAAAACAATTTATTTGAATACGTATTTAATAGTGTCCCCATCTTTATATAAATATACAGTCCTCAATAAACACTATATTTCAGCTGTTTTTAAATAGCAGTGAAGAGCTTGCCATAAGCTTATTTCAGACAATGGCTTATATTTTTGTGATTACTGCCTGTCTCTCAAATCCTGCACAGTGCGTAGAACATAAAAGGCACTCTACAAAGAACTGGTGAATGAATTAGAGCACCCAGGATGAAACTGCAGTTCTGGCCTCATTAACCAAATGAGTTGTCAACCTATACAATTACGCGCTATAAAAACAACCACATGACACCTTTTCCAGAAATGCATCTCTCATCTAGAATCACAGACGCTCATCCCCAGGATAACAACTCATCATCACATCTGTAACAGAACCACAGACTCTGAGTTTGATTCAGCAAACAAGATGATCTCACAAATTTACTCACAAGAGGTAAGAAGGCAAGAGGTCATATCTATTGAGACCATAAAGTGGCAAATATTTCACTATATTCATTAATATCAAAAACTCCATAGCCAGAAAACTCACACTGTTTAAAAATCCAGCTGATACTTAAAGCATAAATTTATTAGGGTCTTTAAAAATAAGAAAAAAAGAAAGGGAAAGACAATGTAGTAAACAGAAAAGATGTGAGCTTATAACATAGGCATAACTAGAGAAAAACAATTCAACACAATACAAACAACTACCACAAAGCTCTCATATCTTACATGTGAACAAAAAACTGGTTATACAACTGGCAAGTAAAATATATACAAAATACATTGAGAATAAATGGCAGCCATTAAAGAAATAATATAAAAGGAAATACCATGAGATGTCTGGTAAATCTGAGGTCCAAGAAAGAATAAATGTCTTCACAAAACCTGCTATCCAGAACAGACCTAGAAACCAAGTGAACACAGGAGTATTGAGCTGTTTATAAATGGCATAAAATTATAGGTATTGATACTTCTGTCTAACGTGGAACCTAAAGTCAAAGGGACTCAAATAAAGACAGCAACTGATTCTTAAAAAAATAAATTTATTCTTCACTCTTTTATACAAATGAATGTAAACACAAGTAAAGGAAACAATGCTAAATACCAAATCAAACTGGAAAGAAACTGGGAAAAAACGATATTAAAAACAAATTTAGGGGAATTCCCTGGTGGTTCAGTGATTAGGACTCCGCACTTTCACTGCTGAGGTGTGGGTTCAATCCCTAGTCAGGGAACTAAGATCCCACAAGCCTCGTGGCACGGCCAAAAAAACACACAAAAAAACAAAAAATACAAAACAAACAAAAAAGAAAACAAACAAACAAAACAACCCCACAGATTTAGCAGAGGCATTGATACCAAAACAAAACCAAACAAAACCCTAGAGTAGGAAAAATGAAATAAAAGGCAAGAAGGAAAAGCAATTAAATTAGAAAACAGTTTATCAGAAGAACTGGAAAACTGAGGCTGCTTTTAAGACCACATTAAGAAGTTCAAAAAACAAAAAAATACCACTGAAAAGATAAATATGATACCCAAAAGGCAAAAAAGATGAAAATATGAGGAAAATTTTTTTTCTAAAATTACAAATAAAGGGCCCAACCCAATTTAACATAATCTCTTTGAGGAAAGGGTCATTTATTATTACCTTTCAATCCTTAATAAACACCTTACAAAGAGCTCAATAAATATTTAATATTAAATCCATGTTTACATTTTGGACATATAACAAGAGAATAAGCAGGTGAATCTGGGGCTGAATTACTAATAGAAATGAAACAAAGAAACTTGAAAGAAGTTGTGAGGTACCACATAACTGAGATTTTCTTATAAATCAGAAATTAAACTGCCCTCATTAATCATTTATAATTTTAATTTTACTTATAGCTGTTGACTAAGGTATAACAAAAAAGGATACTAGTTATCAAAATCTATTACCAAGTTACTACCTATGAAACTTTGGTCAACTCATTTCACTATTCTGGGTTTCAACTATAAATGGAGGCAGGTTAGGCTGATGATCTTACAGTTTAAATTTTACAATCACAAGTACATTAACAGATTAGTCCTGATAATCAAAATGACAGATAAATATCAGATTCTAAAAAGAATAATAGAATGAACTATGTATTTCTCTAACTGGGTTAATGTTAGTATTAGCCAGTGCTCTATAAGCACTTACCTGATACTCAAACGTCCCCAAATAGAGGTTATAATAATAATGATGATAAATACTGCTTACAATGTTTAATCCTCACAATGAGCCTATGGCATAGGTACATTTATTACCCCATTTTACAGATAAGGCAGAGAAGTTAAACTTTTCCAAAGTCCCATAGCTAATAAATAGAAGAATCAAGTTTTGAACCCTAACAGTCTGATTCCAGAACCTACACAGTAGTTTCCCTGAAATTAAAATTTGCCAGATGGTTGGTAAAATAAATAAAATAAAATCCAGAATTTACAGTTAAGGGGGAAAAACTGACAACTGCCTCTCTCAAAAAGAGGACAAATTAAATAACTACATAACTGTTTCACTGCAGAACATATGGACTGCATTCACTCTGGCACACTAAATGAAACAACAGTAACAAAACCTACTTTGCTCCTCCCCGAAACCTAATCTACTTAATAAACCTACATGCATTCCACAGCAATGCATTAAAACACTACAAAGTAAGTAAAGATGCATGGGCTCAAAGTCTAAAATTTGCATTTAAAATATTTCAGGGACAGTGCAAAGCACATACTCAAAGGATAAAAATATTTAAATTCCCTATCATTTTTCAGGAACAAACAGATGCCTTGCTAGTGAATTGAAAGCAACCCAGAAGTTAAGGGAACCAGGCTCCAAATTTGAGATTACTAATGTATACATAAGTATACTCAATTCCTTATATAGAACTATTTGTTAAGCAAAGACCACCTATCTAACCAGTTGAATTTTTTTTTTTTTTTTTTTTTGTGGTACGCGAGCCTGTCACTGTTGTGGCCTCTCCCGCTGGGGAGCAGAGGCTCCAGACGCGCAGGCTCAGCGGCCATGGCTCACGGGCCCAGCCGCTCCGGATCTTCCCGGACCGGGGCAAGAATCCATGTCCCCTGCATCGGCAGGTGGACTCTCAACCACTGCGCCACCAGGGAAGCCCTAACCAGTTGAATTTTAACTTGAGTATCCCTTTGATAACCATTTCATTCCTAGAGATAAAGAATTTCACCAATTCAACTTACACTATAATCTTTTTTTTTTTTTCTTTTTTTCGGTACTTGGGCCTCTCACTGTTGTGGCCTCTCCCATTGTGGAGCACGGGCTCCGGACGCGCAGGCTCAGCGGCCATGGTTCACGGGCCCAGCTGCTCCGCGGCATGTGGGATCTTCCCAGACCTGGGCACGAACCTGTGTCCCCTGCATCGGCAGGCGGACTCTCAACCACTGTGCCACCAGGGAAGCCCACTATAATCTTTTATAGCAAATAAAGTCTCTATTTAAAAAAATCTTTCTTCTGGTAGTCAAGATTAATGTTGATGGACCTACATGAAAAATGGAAACCTATATATGAAATTCAATGTTCAAAACACACAGTTTCTGGCTCTACACGAGAGTTCCACAGTTTCACCATATCATATTTTAGTACAATTCCAACCACTAGTACTAAATTCAATATCAAAATAGCAATGCTTCAGTTCTAACACTCTGCCACCTATTAATAACGGTTACTTATTCTCTTGAAGCCTTAGTTCCTCATCTGTAAATAGGAATAATCATAAAACATATTTCTGAATTGTTTCAAGGAATCTGTGTGCCACTCAGTTAAGTATTAGCTATGATAACCAGATAACATTTCTGGGAATTAAATATTGAGGAAAAGTCCTTAAAAAGATGAGTATTGGACCATATGGTATCACTTATGACATCACTGGAATCTAAAACATGATACAAATGAACTTATTTACAAAACAGAAACAGACTCACAGACATAAAAAACAAATTTATGGTTACCAAAGGGAAAGGGGGCTGGGGAGGAATAAATTAGGAGTTTGGGATTAGCAGACACCAACTACTATATATAAAATAGATAAACAACAAGATCCTACTGTATAGCACAGGGAACTATATTGAATATTCCGTAATAAACTGTAACAGAAAAGAAAAAAAAAGTATTGGAGAACAATTCTCAGCTATTATACTTGTAAAAGTCAAGTAAACTATTAAGAATTTCTGATCTATTCTAGAATCCATTCTTGTCAGTAAAGGAGAAAGGATGCTTCTGTGTTGGACTGCAAATCAGAGAAGGTGACAGAAGTAGCTTCACTTAAAAAGGCAACAGCCAGGGACTTCCCTGGCAGTCCATCCACTAAGACTCCACGCTTCCACTGCAGGGGGCCCGGCTTTGATCCCAGGTGGGGGAACTAAGATTCCGCATGCTGTGTGGTATGGCCAAAAAAAGAAGAAGGGAAAAAAAAAAAATAGGCCAACAGCCAAACCTCTTTATTATAAACTCTAAACATACTGTTTCGATTATTTTCTTAAAATAAAAACAAAGTAATGGTTAAAATAACTAGGGCATCAGGCCCTTGAAATCCTTTTTACAGAATTTTTGTCAAAACAAGACTGGCTCTAGTAAGAGTAAATTCTTTAAAGAATAAGCCAATGCCAACCCTCATGATACTACCCAACAAGCACTAAACCACCCTATACAGTTAAGAATGAAGCATTTTCCCAAATCAGCCAGTATTTGGCATTACTTCACACTGGCTTACCTTGCAACCCAGTTTACCTTATCTTCAGCTCACTAGAGATTTGATATTGTAATCAAAATAAAGTATCAAGAAGTACAACCTTAAAAAAAAATGAATACAAAGAGTGAGGCTTAGTGTAAATTTTGGTTGATAATGATGTGCCAATGTTGATTCATAGAATTTAACAAATGTACCATAATGATGAGAAATGTTGATGGTGAATATGATATTCTGAACTGTTTGGCATCAAATAATGGGGTACCACTCTAACAGGGTTTGGGGAAGCTATGCTGAACACCAATTCTTCAACCTGTCAAAGTACTGGTACACTCCTCCATTACCACCCCAAAACAACCTTGAATTAAAATAATTAATTTCAATACTAACCAGTTTTTTAATGTACCACGTCATTATTTTAAAACAGTATTCATCATTCCCTAAAGTGTTGGAGGTCACTAACCTCTGGTGTAAAATCTAATAAAATGCAGCCTTTGAAGCAATTCAGTGATTGGTAACTGGTTAGCCTCCGGGTGCAAATGTACAATTTCTGTTTCCTACACACACAAACTATTTTTAGAATGAGTTCAGTCTTTGTTCATACCCGACTATGTAAGTAACAAAAGTGATTTCATTCTAAACAGTTACCTATTCCCACTTTCTACTTGCCATGTGGCCCACGACTATATGTCGTAGAATGTACTGCTTGATACACAAGCACAGAAGAAAAAGAATCTTCAAATTTAAGAATTTCACCTTCCCAATTCCTTAAAATCTTACTTTTATGTACAAAAGTAATGAGTACTGTAAAGCATAACACCACATAACTTCAGTGGGTTCTAAACCTTCCTTTAGTTAAAAAAAAACAAACAAAATTGCTGTCTACATGAGCAATTTTTAAACTGTGCTCCCAACAGTCCTAACAGAGTTGGGAACTGAGATAATAAAAGAAAACAGAGTCAGGGAAGTTAACAAAAGAAAATGAGAGACAATATGTTCTGTAGATTTAAAAGGAAAAGTCTGAAGCTGCATGTTCTATGGGGTAGCTAACTAAGTGAGAAAATAACATTAAGTGGAACACTACTTAGCATTATAAAGGAATGAACTACAGATACATGCAACACCTTGGATGAATCTCAAGGAAACTGTACTGAGTGAAACAAAGCCAATCTCAAAAATGTCACACATACTGTATAATTTCATTTATCTAACATTCTTGAATGACAAATTATAGAAACAGAGAATAGTGTGGTAGTAAGAGTGCAACACCAGGGATCCTTGTGGTGATGGAACTGTTCTGTATCTTAACTGTGGTGGTGGAGATACGAACCTACATATGATAAAAATGAAAAGAACTATATACACACAACACACACACAAGTAAACCTGGGGAAATCTGAACATAATGGGTGAACTGAATCAATGTCAATATTGTGGTCATATTGTGCTACAGTTTTGCAAGATGTTACCACTGAGGGAAACCAGGGAAAGGATACAGAATTTCTCTCTATTTATTTCTTACAATTGCCTCAAAATTAAAACTTTTAAAAGTGACATTAAAATTGTGGCCTTCAAACTTTGACTATTGATAGAAACTTTCCTACAAATAAAATCTTACACAAAAATCTAATCATCTATTTTTATTCTAGGATTTAAAAAACGTTTTAATCTCCTATGCTTTTCCCAGTGATTGCTAGTGTCAACTTTAAATGTTGTGTTAAGGAGGCTACAGCCAGATACAAACGGGAGGTGGCCCCAGTGATTAATGATATTTGCTAATGGGCACAGTAGGCCCATTATTTGCTTTTTTTACTTCATTATTTGCTATGTCTGCAGTTAGAGAAGGTGGCAAGGGAATGTCCCTGCCTGAACATCCTCCCACCTACCAGTTAAGTTCCATTAAAAACCTAAGAATTCCTGGAGAATAGTTTGAAAATCATTGGCTAAAAGAAAATACTTACTGACTCAACATGTGACATAAAAACCTTATCGCACTGGTGAATTCTCTTGTCCAAAAGCAAAAAACAAAAACAAACAAACAAAAACACAGTCTTCCAAAAAGTAGTGTTAAAACATTGTAGTTAAAAATCAAACAAAATCAACAATAAAAATCCTGCATTTATCTTTTAGTCACTCAACCTATACAATCAAGCTGGTTCATCCTTGCCTTTTTAGCCTTCAAATAAGTATGTCACCAGGAAAGGGCATACTTTTTGACTGAAACAAACTTGGCAATAATTTTATTCTCTCATTCTTGATTCTAATCTCAAGCAAAATAATGTCCTCACTCTTCAGGATGAACTAAGTATTCCTTCTATCACTATTTTAATCATTTCTTTTAGTCTGAACCTTGAATCCTCTCATTTCCCTATAGAAAAACAATGTGCATCAAACCTAATTAATTAATAGGATTTAAACAAATCTTTCTGATCCTACTGTCTATATTTTCTTACCTCAGACCTAGGCTACCAGAATAAGTTTCTAAGTAGTCTCTTGCCCTATTCTGACTTGACCTTTAAACCAGTGGTTCTCAAACATAGATCCACAAAATGCCACTTTTAATATACCTGGGGTTAGGGGCTGAAAATAACAGATTCATAGGTCTCACCCTAGAGATTCTGATTAAGTACGTCTGGGATGTGGCCTGGATGTCTTAAAAAAAAAAAAAAAGAAGAAGAAAGACATTTGCTCCAGTGCTCTATTTTAGAACACTTGCTGAAACACTGAATATACTTCAAAGCCCACTAGTTTCCTAATTTTGCCCTCTTCAAAAAAGCATAATAGCAGGCTTCCCTGGTGGCGCAGTGGTTGAGAGTCCGCCTGACAAAGCAGGGGACACGGGTTCGTGGCCCGGTCCGGGAAGATCCCACATGCCGCTGAGTGGCTGGGCCTGTGAGCCATGGCCGCTGAGCCTGCGCGTCCGGAGCCTGTGCTCCGCAAAGGGAGAGGCCACAACAGTGAGAGGCCCGCGTACTGCAAAAAAAAAAAAAAAAAAAAAAAGCATAATAGCTCACAGTAATAACAGATTCCTAATCTTGGCATTATCAGGTTACCCTGTTCCATACTAATATCCCAATATATAAATCCACTGATTATGTCAGTCTTTTTGTGATTGTTGGCATATCCTTGTTCATTCTCCTTCAAGTTTTCAAAAGTCATTTTCCTCTTTTTATATCCATCCCACTCTATAAATAAAAATCTTATTAAACCTTCGAGGATTGTTCAAGTACCAGCACTTCCTTGAAGCCTCAACTTCCCAACTTTGACATCTCTGCCACAAAACTAGCTTTGAGATCTCCAGCAGATCAACCTCCTGAGCACTGTTTCCTTATCTGCAAACAGAAATTTGACTACATTAACTCAAAAGACTGTTACAGCTATAAGGCCTCTTATACACTAATCTCTTCCCTTCTTAACTTCCCAAAGAATATATTAGTTACATTTTTTTAACCACTGGTTTATATTTTGACACACTTTTTGAAAACAAATGTTAGATATACAGCTTCCACAAATAGATCATCTACTTCACTCTATAGCAAGAACTGAAATATTTATATATTAGCTCTCAAAGCTTGGAACATAGTGGCTAAGATACCACCTAAGTTATTCTTGCTTAAACCACACTTTCTTTAACACATTTAATCCTCTCCTCTCCTTTTAGATGAACGTGAACATACCTTAAAAACAAAACAAAAAAATCTGCCATTAAAGAATGTTAGTGACTGATTTCCTTTTGGAACCTTTTTTTAATTGCTTCCTTCTCCCTTATTACTCTAAAATCTGGTTGTCCTTTAAGGCTCAATCCTCCCCATTATTAGTCTCCACGAATCTTGGATATAACCATTAATTCCTGATTTCCTATTCCTAGCCATCTACAAGATATATATCTATTCAAATACCTGCCATCACTACAAAAATCAAACTGAATCTTTTTCACACATCTTCTTCCATTCCATTTTTTATTAGTACCCTTTTCTCCCAGTGCTCTTTTTAATCGTTCTTTTCTCTAGTCTATTACATTTGCTCACCCAGTCTTCTGTGCCTCCCCAGTGTTTCAGATTCACTCTTCCTCAATTTCTGTGGCCCACACCACGATCTTCATCATCTGAATAATTTCCAACAATCAACAACTCTTCCAGCTTATCACTATCAAGTTCTGAGTACTTTGTCTCCAAACAATGGAAGAAATCTTGAGTGTTCAGCATTTCTCCCCCCAGACTATGGCAACTATTCTTTCAAAATATAATGAATTCAAATTCATTCATTTAACATACTTATTGCGCATATACTATTCCCTAGATACTGTTCTAAGTGCTGGGGAATGAGCAGTGAACAAAATTAAGCTGCCCTTCCTTCTAGAGTAATGAAAACAAAACCAAAAATAAACAAATGGGACCTAATGAAACTTATAAGCTTTTGCACAGCAAAGGAAACCATAAACAAGGCAAAAAGACAACCCTCAGGATGGGAGAAAATTAAGTTGTCCTTAAGACACCTCAAATGAGCTATGACAATCTAATATAATCAAGGGTATCTTAGAATAGTTTTCTTAAGTAACTGCCTTGGATTAGAAATTTGTGTATTCTCATTACCTTGCCAAGAACTAGTCCTTTTTAAGGATCAGTGGAAAGCTATGATGATTTTCAAATGACTTGAATTAAAATTCTTGATCAGTCACTCTTTAGCTATGTGACCCTCAGTCTCTCTAGGCTTCTCAAGAAAAATGGGTAAAAGATCTACCTGCAGAGTTGCTGTGCAGAGAAAATAAGATATGTAAATACACTGTAGATACTCATTTATGGATGTCAGTGTTGTGCCTCTTAGAATTAAAGCTATGAAGTTTATATTTTCCAATCCAAAGATAATTTAATCAATTCCAGTCAAAATATCGTTGGCTACCAAGGACATACAAATGGTGAAAGAACACGTGAAAGAACAAATGGTTAAAGAATATATCTGTTTAAAATATTTACTTTTGGGCTTCCCTGGTGGCGCAGTGGTTAAGAATCCACCTGCCAATGAAGGGGACATGGGTTCAAGCCCTGGTCCGGGAAGATCCCACGTGCTGCAGAGTAACTAAGCCAATGTGCCACAACTACTGAGTCTGCGTTCTAGAGCCCGCGAGCCACAACTACTGAAGCCCGTGCTCCACAACAAGCGAAGTCACTGCAATGGGAAGCCCACGCACCGCAACAAAGAGTAGCCCCCACTCGGCGCAACTGGAGAAAGTCCATGCGCAGCAACAAAGACACAACACAGCCAAAAAATAAATAAATAATAAATAAATAAATACATTTAAAAATTTACTATCAGATCTTAAGTCTAAAATAAGAGTACTTTAATTTCTAAGTATCTAACAACCTACAAAGTCAGCAAGAGACCAAAATGAATAAAAAAAGGAAAAATACTTTCCATGTTTAAACCGTTTACTTTTATGGAATTTTTCCCAGTCCTTTGATCCCAGGGCTTACAGTATTCAAAGATCAGCTTCCCCCTCTTCATATGTTAATATGAAAACAAAAACCAAAACCTAGAAATGGAGGACTGGTGTATTACTACTAGAGAGTTGAAACTTAGAGAAAAAGTCTATGCATCTTACTCAAAAATGAATTATGGCACTAACAGATCTAAGTCTCTATTAGAAAAGCTTTTAGAGGCATATAATCACTGAGAAATTTTACAATAAAGAAAAAAATAAAATGTCAAGAATGAAGTTGGTAGATACAACGAGTTCTATAGTGGCCAGTATATTTGCTATAAGACAGGCTGCACCCACTTTCACTTTCAAACTTCATTGTAAAGACCTTTATGTGAAGAGATTAAATGAAAAATAATCCACATGTACTAAGCTGACCAGCCACTCTTATAAAAGTCATTTGAACATGAAGAAGGAAGTTGCTGTGTGAAATCAGGGACCGAATTAGAAATACTTTTGCCCAAATCCATAATGAACAACTTACTTCAATCTATAAGAAGCATAAAACTGAAACTACTTCTAAGTGATAGTTTAGGCTATACCAGCAGAATGTCTTCCGAAATCTCCACCATGACTCTAGATTAAATTTAAATGATAAATATCACAGCTTCTCAGATACTCTCAAAGTAAATACACAACAAAAGAACTTTCGTGTTTTGGCACAACCACACCACATCCATAAAATCTGCCAGTTTTAACACGAAATTAAAAAATCATGCAGTTACTACATTAATGTATAACTAAAAAGTTACTACTAACATAGAGCAACTAGGTTACAACATACCAAACAATTACAGGCTGAAATTTGAAAATGAAACAAACTGATCCCAGGTATATTGGACAACACAATCATCAGCTATTTCCCTTAGGAAATATGTGCAAGATCAGCAAGCCAAAATTAGTAGCTACCATGATGCTTCCACATAGAGGGCATTCAACTATCTGCCACTAAATGAATCTAATATATAATACTATCAGAGTTAGAAAGGTCCTAAAGAAGAGTACAATTTAAATCTCACAAGGTAACAAAGGCTATTGGATCTTAACATATCAATGTATCTGTTAAATTCTAGAGACAAATGAAATCTGTCATTTCATCTAGGTAGGGTCATATAAACCCCATTGGACAAACCTGAGTCTAATTTTGAAAGAACATTTTTAAATCTACAAGATACTAAATGAAAAAAGAAAGTTACAGAATGCAGTTAAGATCCATCCTGTTTTGGATTAAACATTGAAATCAGGATTTATATACAAAAAATAGGGACTAGAAGTTTGAGTTCATCAAAGTCAGTCATTTAACATGGAGAATCACAAAAAAATTATATATAAATATATATTATTATAAAGACTGTATTTTTAATTTATAATATCATTCATCAATATTTTGGTGTCAAGCCGAAATATTTTTTGAATATGGCTCCCCTAATTCGTATTCTGGGTTCTCGTTCTTGTAGAAACCATATCTATAATGTATTACCTATGGTTTTTGGTTTTAGATTATTCCAAGGTAAGAAATCACCTAGACACTTGTGCAGCCGTGTGAATGTAGACTTCCTTCTAGATTTTTTCTTATTTTTCCCCATAATCTTTTTTTTTTTTTTGCGGTACGCGGGCCTCTCACTGTTGTGGCCTCTCCCGTTGCGGAGCACAGGCTCCGGACGCGCAGGCTCAGCGGCCATGGCTCACGGGCCCAGCCGCTTCGCGACATGTGGGATCTTCCCGGACCGGGGCACGAACCGGTGTCCCCTCCATTGGCAGGCGGACTCTCGACCACTGCGCCACCAGGGAAGCCCCCCCATAATCTTTTAGTTGCCTTACCAATACCTAACTTGACAATTTTCTTCAGCAATTAATTTGCCTTTATCAAGTTTTCCAAAGCATTTAACTTAGTTTTCATTTAAACAACTCTCTCTTCACATTCACTTATCTGTGTTTTATGTAATACCTAACTAATATAAACACGAGACAAGTACAATGGGATTAGCCAATTTGGGAACAAACATGACTATTGTGAACATTCAACTCAACTAGTGGCAGCAGCACAGAGTAGTTTATTTACATCATTCAACATGTAATGGGCATCCGTAGTTTTTACAGAAGGAATATTAATCCTGAAGGTTGGTTAAATGAAGGTTAAAGAAGCTTCTACAGCATCTACATAAAACACCAAAAGAAAAATACAGAAATTAGAAACAGTCATCACCTCAGCATAAGAGAGAAGCTAAGGATGGGAGTCAGAGACTCACTTTTTTCCTGAAACAACTATAGCAGCAACAACTTATAGAGCTTACCAAGATTTTATACGTATTAACTCATAGAATTTCAAAACAACTCTATATCAACTATATTCCAATTAATAAAAAAGACTCTATAAGATAGGCTCTATTATTATGTTCATTTTGCAGATCAAGAACCTAAGGCACAGGTAAGTAACTTGCCCAAGGTCACATAGGAGTACAACTTAGTTTGAATGCAGTCAAATTAAAGCAGCGTGGTTCGAGAGTTTCTACTCTTCACCCCTCTGCAATACTGCCTCTAAAGAAGTACTGAGTTCTTTTAATAAGCATATATTAATTACCTTCATAATCTTGACAATTTTAAGGAGCAAATAAGCATGTCCTAATATATCACTCCCCAAGGGTAATTTTTCAGTGGCTCTTCCATAAAAGCCACTCTTTTATCCTGGCATTCAAGACTCACCACAACTTGATCCCAATTGGTACTGCTATAATTCCAATCCAAGACTCTTCTAGAAACCAAGAGATCATCTTGAATTGGGATACAGAAAAGCACAAAATATAGAGTCTGACACATGACACTGCACAAAGACCAGTATTTCCTCATTTAGAGAATCCAGATGCCTGGCTTCTCAAGAGAAGAGTCAGCATGGTTTCAGCATGGAAAAGTATAAAGCACCAAGCATCAGGATCTAAATTTTAATTCTTGATCAACCATAATCTAATATGATCTTGGGAAAATTATTTAACCTCCCTGGGGCTGAGTCTACCTGTAATATAAAAGAGCTAAAATAGTGTAAAAATCAGCTGAGACTAGTACTCAAATGCAAATTCAAGGCCCCTCCAGATGTGATTATGTAGGTCTGGAATGGGGCCCAAGAATGTTCATTTTAATAAGCACTCCATGTAAATGATACATGTGGTCCCTGGGCCACAATAAGAATATTTAAACAAAAGATCTCACAAGTCAATTATAACTCTAGTTTCTTAACTTTAGTCAATAGGGTGCTACTTTACATGTCCAGATTGGGGGTCTGGGCCTAAAAGAAAATCCTCTAATTCATCATGGGACTTGTTTTTGCACCTTTCCCTCTATACTTTTTTAAAACAACGGGCTAAGATTTGGTAATGCTACAAATTGAACTTTCCTTCTCTTAAGATACAGTTGGATACAGTTGATTCAAATGAGTTTTAAGTCAACAAAGCACCTGTAGAATGCTACAAATCCACTGTATCATCTTGTTAATCCTCACTATTCTCAAATATGATCATCTTAATTTTTCTCAGAAGGGAATTTAAGTTTTACAGAATAAAATCTCCACTCTCTAAGTATTCACAACACTTTTCTTCTACCAGTCCCTCTGAAAATTTCCCAAGAAATTAAATTAATAATTTTCATTCAATATGTTACCCAGGACCTGAATCAGTATAACATTCAAATTATCATCCAAATTCACTACCAATATTTTGCTATCAATGAAAGGAAATATGCCAAATTGATAAAAGTGTCATCACAATGTAATTAAAGTCTGAATATGTGTTTTGTTTCTTGTCCCTTTCTTGTTCTTCTGAACTTCTTTACAATGAGTATGTATTTCTTTCATTACAAGGTTCCAAAAATCATACACTGCTTTGACCTAAGGGTTATAGATGTTTGATGCTCTGCTGTATTACCAGCTTACCAACCCCTTTTTAAAAAGCATTGACTTGTGTATATGGGAAAAAAGAACCTGTCTCAATGATTTCAGGAAAAAATATTTTAACTTTAAAAAAATTACTTAAAGAATTTTTTTAATGGAAGAAGGGAAATAGCACCACAATTAAAATATGTATTTTTAGCCTTGTGTTAGAAATCAAACTGCTAGCATTAGTAACAAATCATAAACCTAAACAACTGTTAAAGGCTCATTTAGCAATAATTCTAAAAACTGAATGAGGAATTGGAACTACATCATTTAAAAATTTTTTTAACAATCTAAGTACTTAATTTCTGTGTTCTGAATTTCAAATTAGGCTAGATTCAAGAAACTATTTTAAATCCCATTTGTGTGGAAAACCGTGCAGGAATACTATTGATACTATCTAAATTATCTACACTTTTTTTCCTTAAAATTCATTTATTGGTTGTGATTACAAAAGCAACCTATATGCGTTACAGAAAAACCAAAATGGAAAAAGAAACTCCCACAATACCAATTACCCAGAAACAAACCGCTGCTAAAAACCTTGGTAAATGTGCAGTTACCATAGTAAAAACTTATTCAGGTAAGAATCATCAATAGACACTAAATCTAAGAGAGGAAAGTCTCATGAGGAACAGGATATTTACACAATTTCAAAATATCTCCCCACAAATTACTTAATAATGGCAAAATGAGAAACAGTAACTATACAATGGAGAAACTCCTCAATACCTTTACCAAGCAATCAAAACGAACATACTGGTAGTGGGCAAACATCAAGTGCCTCCAGATGAGAGAAAAACACATATTACTTATCTAGTGTTCCAGCCCAAAGTGTAAAATCTGAGTTTAATTATGAAGAAAACTTAGACAAACCCAAATTGAGAGGAACTGAATAAATATCTAGCCTACCAATGTTATGACAAAAGACTGAGGAACTCTCTTTCAGACTACAGGAAACTAAAGAGACCTAAGAACTAAATGCAATCTACGATCCTGGATTAGCTACTGTACCAGAAAAATATACTAATAAAGGGCATAACTGGGACAACCGATGAAAATGGAATATGGACAATAATCTAGAGAAAAGTATTACACGCATGCTATATTTCCTGAATTTAACCACTCTGGTTACCTAAGAAAAGATGCTTGTTCTTAGGAAATGCATACTTAAGTATTAAGGGCTCTAAGAGGGCATGATGTATGCAATATACTCTCAAATGGTTCAGAATTTTTTTTTTATACGTACAGAGAGAACAGTATGTAGTGACAAAATGTTAAAAATCAGGGGATCTGGGTGAAGGATATAAGGCAAGTTTATACCATTCATGAAACTTGTCTGGAAGTTTGAAATTATTACAAAATAAAAAATTAACACCTAAAAAAAACCCGTTTTTTTGGAAACACTGGTCAACATTCATATATATTTTTATATATATATATATATATATATATATATATACCATATTTGCATTTTTAAGCTAAAAAATAGGATCATCATTTGATATTAATTATTTAGTTTTAGAGGCCCTCCAAGGTATATCTGAGTATCTGTGGGAAAAAGGCAATTATTTTCAGATGAATTAGAGGTGTTTTTCTTTTGGTCTCCATACAAGGAAACTACTCCCCCCCCCGCCCCACACACACACTCATACCTTAAATACTCACCCCACTACCATCTCCTTAACCAGTCACAGCTAATTAGAGGGATCAAGATGGAGAATACTGGTTCTCTGACACCTTGCCAATTCCTGTAAGGCCCAACTGTACTTTTTCAAATAAGTTCTGTGAGATTTCCCTACAGCCTTATAACAAATCTTTTACTTTAGCTACTTGGAGCTGATTTCTGTTCCTTGCATCCAAACAAATCCTAAAACAGTAGGCTTTTGAGAAATAGAAACAAATGGTGCAAGGGAAACAGCAGCTACTCAAATTAGTCTTTTGTCTGTGCCTCAAAAATAGTGTTTAGGTAGGGGTTTAATGCTAAAATGTAATAAAGCTGTGTCAAATTCAACCAATTATGCAGCTTCATTTAAAGAGAAAAGCAAATAATTCCAAAAGGAACAATCTTACTTTCTCAAGAAGAATTACTATGTATCAGACCAACCGCAGACCCTACTGCCCGGCCATCAATTTATGGCTACCAAAGTATCTTCCCATCTTGAGACTCCCCTGGTGGGGCGGGGTTAAGAATTCGCCTGCCAAAGAAGGGTACACAGGTTCCATCCCTGGTCCAGGAAGATCCCACATGCTGCGTAGCAACTAAGCCCATTTGCCCCAACTACTGAGCCTGTGCTCTAGAACCCACGAGCCACAACTACTGAGCCCACGTACACCTACAGCCCGTGCTCCACAACGAGAAGCCACCACAATGAGAAGTGCACACACAGCAATGGAGAGTAGAGAAAGCCCACACATAACAAAGAAGACCCAACGCACCAAAAACAAGTAAATGAATTAATTTTTTAAAAATGTTTAATCATCTTTTGCCACATGATTAAAGATGAAATGGGTTTTCAAATTCCTGAAACTTGTCTTTCTTTAAATGACACACAAAATAAGAGGAATGCAAGAGGTCTCTCTGTAAAATCAAAAATAGAAACTATGACCTCATTATTAGTCTGTGATATAAGAAAAAGTATTAGAAGGGCTTATCTTTCTCACAGATAGTCTCCTGATATGTGAACTTTTGAAAAAACAAACCTGTGTTTTCCGGACAGTATCTTAAGTGATAATGGTTAATTTCCACCACATTCCTCACTTTTTGCCAAAAACCATTTTGACACTAGGCTTTACCTAATTCTTACACCAAACGGTGAGAAAAATGGAAAACATATAGCTCTAAAGTTTAAACTTATTTAGTTTAAATTAATTTATCATGGAAAATTTTGTTAAAGTCTTTAAATAAAAATGTTTTAAGTACTTTTTGAAAATAAAACTCAAAAAAGATTTTAAAAAGTTTTTAATTTTCTGGTCTCAGATAAAATGTTAGATAACATAATTATGTGAACTTGAAATTATCTTATAAATACCACAAACCAAAACTAACTCAATCCCACTGTTATATTACTTAGCTTCTGCCACAGGCTCAGACCTTAAATGGTGCACCCGTGTTGGTTATAACACAGGTGTGATTACTCAATATTATCTTTCTCAATAATAAACCTCAGGACCAAGAATGTTTATACGTTTGGATTAACTCTAAACTGCTCGATCATCTAAGAGTTAGTAGAAAATTATCTCTTCTCCAGTTGTATAAAGAAAGCTGTACTTATCATTTTGTATCTCATGTTGACCTGTATATAGGTCCTTCCTTAAACCCAGATTTCACATTTGAGATAGTTTTAAAACGCAAAAATAGGTATTTTAATTTAAAATGATTGACAAGTAATTATTTACTCATTAAATTATAAATTATTTACTCATTAAAAAGCACAATGTCTGTTTTGATGGCATCTTAATGCAACACACCAAAGAAGACATCTGTGACTGACCTGTTGCATGGAAAATGTCCAACGTCCCTAAAAGCTTAAATAGTTTTGATAAATAACCAAATGAGATTTTCAACAAAGGTATAAAATTTACCTAACAATACTAACATGGCTTTCCTACACAATTTAAAATAAAATTTGATTTATGAGCTATCCACAAGAACTGAACTGATATCAAGCAAAAATACATATCAAGTAAAATATAAAACTATCTTCTTGATTCTGATTTAAGTAAAAAGCGTTCTGGTTACCAATGGTTAATAAAAACCTCTCATATTCTTAAAGATACAAGTAAGATCTAATTAACCTAGCCTGAGTCACTACCATTTGATTTTTACTGTGGCACTCATCATAAGTGCTCACAATAACAGAAAACAATTTCTTTTGGTCAACTCCTACCTCTTTACAAAATACTCTTCCTTAAATTGCAATGGCAAGACTGTTACCATTAAATACTGTCTACTTCAAAACTTTAGTGCACTAAAAACAATTTTCAACCACAAATATTGCTCTTCCATATTAAATAAATTTTTAGGTAATACAAAAATATTTTTTCGTTCAATATTAAGGAAAAAGGGTGGGATAGGGAGGGTGGGAGGGAGGGAGATGCAAGAGGGAAGAGATATGGGAACATATGTATATGTATGACTGATTCACTTTGTTATAAAGCAGAAACTAACACACCATTGTAAAGCAATTATACCCCAATGAAGATGTTAAAAAAAAATACTAAGGAAAAAAATGAGGCTACTCCCAACATTATTATAAAAGAGGCAGTAAAAAAGAGATAATAAGCCACTCCAATTTTAAACCCAGCCTACAAACTGAATAACATTTACACAGCAATATCTCAAATAGTATCTGTCTTGTTATTTTGCCAGTCAACACAAAAAATAATTTTATCACAAAGTAAAAATAATTCTATATTCAACATTAAAAAGTAAATCTCACAGAATACATGTATTTAACATTTATTCTCACACGTGACAAGGAACAGTCCCTGATCACCCTGAATATCTGAGATGTAAATGTGTTCACTTAACAAAAGCTTTAAATTGAACAAAAAATTGGGCACCTACTATCTGCTAAGAATGAATCCTTTGGAGATAGAAGCTATTTTATATATTATTAAAATATTTAAAAAAAATAAACATAATGTCTCTTAAGAAGATTCCATACTAATATTCCTTAAGCAGTCTTTTGATAGCTCTTCAAAGTCCTGTTGATTTTATACAATACTTTAAACACACAATGGTAGTATACATTTTAAGTCCCAGTGGTAACTTCCAGAAAAGAAGAGCTGTTAGGATTTATAAAATACATTTTAAAAAATAAAATCATAACCTTCTTTAAGAGTTTGATGCATAAAAATGGGCCATATTATTCTTAGAAATAAGAAACCAATTTAATAAGTTCTAATTTCACTAAGACCACTACAGTATATATTGAGAGGAAGAGTTTCTCCTAACTTATTAATTGGCTTTTTGCCTCACTTCCTCATTTTTAGATTCAAGAAATCCTAGAGCTTACTGCGGTATATATGGTAAAAATTCTCCGGCTGGAAGCAGTGAGGAAAACAGACGAGGCAAAATTGTAGAAGAGTTATCAGAGACCTAAAGACTTGAAGAGAAATGAGAAGTCCTGTAAAAGTTCTAAACTTAAATTGAGATCGAAGGGGTCCTGTAACTTATACTGACAACAAAAGGGAAGCATGATCAAAATGTGGTCTCTAAAATTTGCTCTCCAATTACATTATGATCTTCTACAAATCCACTTAAACAGATAAACAACTAATCCCTCAAATTCAGCTATTCTAAGAACAAAGACCATTTGACTAGTTTTGCCCCAAGGCACCAAATGTTTCAAAACTCTCTGGGAACAAAAATTATGCCTCACCTTTTAATAAATTTGCCTTGACAATCCAAAACATAGATAGTCAATTGGGGTATACATGAATAAAAAGCAAACATTTACAACCATGTTATTTATAAAGTACAATATACAAAAAACAAATAAAAAGCCAGACTCACTTTATAGGAACCAAAAACATATCAATACAAACAAAAAGAAACAAACCACAAAGCAATGAAGCAGGCCAGTATGAAGAAAGCTCGTACGACTGAAGGCAGCTTTTCTTATAATTTCTAACTTGATATTGTTTGTTTGAAGCCAAATAAATCCAAATGCCTTATAAGTCTAGACATGATCAAGGTCAAGATCAACAAAAACGTGTATAAACAGTGTTCCCTCCACTGGCTATATAAATCAAGTTTTCCCAAGAGTATACTAATTACCTACATTAGATAGTAAGTTTAAAGTACCAACCTTCTGAACCACAGATCTTAACCACTTAGTCTATAAAATAAATGTACAATCTTTACATAGCAGTTAGGGATCTGAATTATATGATCAGTCAGAGCATATGACAAATGAGTACTGACCCCGAGTCCCTACACAAACTTTTCCACCACCCACCAACACTTCATCTTATAAAATATTTCAAAGATTCTAAGTAAAGTTGTATGCTCAGTCTTCCATGATAAAACTCCCTAAGCCGGTAACTTCTACTATTATTTTGTAAATTACAAATTTTTCATCAGTCTAATTCATATATGAACTTCATAAATCTCTTATTCCACTGTAAGTATTTTAGAGCAGAATTTACAATGAAATAAGAGAATCATGAAAGGGTGTATCCTCTCCAACCTTTTTAAGTACTACTGGATTGAAAGGCACTCATCTTCCAGTTGCTCCACAATCAGAATGGTCATTAAATGCCATTAATAGCCCACTCTTAGCTCACTGCTTACTTCAGGCCAAAAAAGATCAACTTCCCACTACAGAGATGAATTCTAATCATTCACACTTTAAAAAATAAAGTTAAATGACGTCATTTAATTTTCTGCCCCAATCTGTAAGATTTTGAAAATAGCATAAAATGGATTCAAAACCCTGTTATGATATGGCTTTTATTTAAAGTCTATTAAAACAGACTAAATTCCACATCCCATAATGGGTAAATAAACGGGCATGTTTGGGAAGGAAAAATATCAAGAGCTAGAGCCTTACTTTTTTACTTACATAATTATAACAGAATGCTGTAAGACAACTGTAAGGGAGCAAAGCATGCAGCTCCACTTTATCAAATACACAAGTTACAAAATTCCTCAGGAATGCTTAAATATATGGGAAAAATGGATGCCAAATATAATAGAAGGACAAGCATCTCCACACCCAGTGAAGTAACAGGTTTAGGCTTGTTTGTACAGCTCCCTAAAAATCTGAAAGATTACAAAAACCAAAATTCACAAAATTGGTCAAAAGTTGGATGGGAAACGTTCCACTCTAGACTAAAATGCCTAATCACACAAAATAGGTTGTACTTACACACTTACTAAACATTTTAATTTACTTTGGCTTATTGAATAAAAGACGCTTTGGATTAAACCAAACAAAAACTATTATTTGCCCCTAAATAATTTTTTTTACTATGTAAGAGCACCTGGCCTCACTACTGAAATTTCTATTAAAAACACCTGAGTGTTTTTATTTTTTCAAAAGTGGTGTCATTTTATTTGCCTCTCAGGAAAAAGCCATAAAATTAATCAACTAAGACACAGCATTGTAATTTGCAGTAAAATCAACACATCTCTGTAAACGGTTTGGGGAAGAAAAAAAGCTCAGCCTTTTCATGTAAACATAATAAGCCTGTAATATGCTGCAGACAAACGCACTGCAAGGGGTGTGGAGGACCCGAGCTGATTAGATTACCACAACATCAGCCTGGGGCCGCCATTTTTAGAATCTGTAAAGGACAAAAGAGGGAAATTTCACTTTTTACTGCCCATCTCGGAGATTAAAGGAAAAAATGGACTGTTTTCCAATTAGGTATTGATGTCTCCACCCCAGAGTTGAATGCACCTCACTTAATTCTCTTCAAGGTCTCCAGAACTCCAAACACCTTACGTTATTCACATCTCTAAAAAGGGGGGAAACAGGCAAAACGGGGTTTACTCTATAGCCGCTCTAGCGATTTCCCTTTGCCTTGAAACTGCATCGTTCTTAAGACAGAGTCTAGCAAGAACGGATCTCAACGGAGCTAAGGCCGGTGGAAGAGAGCCCTCCGGATTTGTTTTCTCTCTCCCCCTCCCCCGTTTAGCACAGTGAACCGTTTGTTTCTCTTCTGTGTCTGCTGCCACAGTGTTCGTGCCAATCCCTTGGTCAAAATCAGCTTCCCTGAAATGTGCCATATTGTGGCTTCTAAGCCTCCGCTACAGTAAAGGACGGCGATAATGCAAGAGGAGGGGGGGAGGAGACTGAGAAGGCTGGGTACTGGGGTGACCACCTCAGGGGCGGTTTTACCCTCTCCTGGAGAGGATGAAGAGCTGTCTCGTTCTCCCACAAAGGGAGATACCCAGGGCGTTCTTTCCACCCCCTTCGTATTTATGAGAAAATTAAACCTGAGACTGCCAGGCAAGAAATGGAAGCAGCAGAAGAAAATGGGGCCTAGACGGGTTCCCAGCACCTGAACGACATGCGGTAGAGGACAGGGAGAGCTGGCAGCTCCTGGGACCACTTCAACACAAACCCTACTAACAGTCACAAGCCTCCCTCCTCACACAAGCGGCCCTAACCCGCAGCCAGCGAGGAGCGCGCCCCCTCCCTAACTCCCACTCTCAAGGGGGTTTAACTGCCAATTTCCCATTCCCCAACCCTAAAACCCGCCATAATGTTCCCTTTCTAGGGACAGAGAAGATAAAGGATAAATTCGATTCAAACAACCAACGTCTTGCCCCCGCCAAGACACCTGAGAGCCAACGTCGACCCCCCCCCCGCCGGAAAGATAAAGATGCGAAAGCCCCCTACCCCTGGAAACACACGTCCCTCCACCCCGCAAACCCCATGAACTCCCAAGGAGACGACAGGCACTGACCTGTGATGTTCACACACCAGACACCCGAACCCCGTTATTTGCTCGACCCTCAAGGAGTCTGTCCACACCTCCGCGGTCGGACGACCCCCCGACAGCAGCCACTGCGGACTCAGGACCCGGCTCCACACACCCCCTCCCCAAACAGCAGCGCGCAGCCTCTTCACCAGCAACCGAGGAGTAGGGGAGGGGGCACCGAGAAAGTCAACAGGAACGCAGAGGCGACGGCGAGGCTGCTCAAGAGTGTCTATGCCGCCTCTGTTGCCGCTCCCGAACTCAGGTACCGTCTCGGACTCGGCCCCCTGCGCCCGCTCAGTGTCACTGCCTCTCGCTCTGGGAAAATGGCGGCTGACGGCGGCGGCGGCCGCGGCGGCGGCGGCGGCGGCGGCGGCGGCGGCGGCGGCAAGTGCACGGGGCCCGCCCGCCCCGCTCCGCAGGGGCAGAGGGGGAGGGGACGAAGCTGTCCGCCGCCATTTTGCTTGTGGGCTGCCGCCCGCCGTTCCCTCTCCACCGCGGCTAGAAGACAGCCAACTGGAGGCAGAGCGGTGGACAGAATCTCCGTCTATTTCACAAGAGATGCATTCAACAATTCACCGAAGGTTTGGGAAAGTTTCGGTATTTGATGGGATTGGTTCTTTATCTCCTTTCCCTGAGTAGCCCTCAAGTCTGGATATCGGTGAGCTTGGGCGCGCCACTGCTGGGTGGAAGGATAATGATTGGAGGCCCTGGAAAGACACCCCACCCCATGCACTTTCTCCCACTCCCAAAACCACCTCAGCCCTGGTCTGCCCTTTTCCCTCCCCCTCCTCAGTCTAGCCTCCAGCGCGGGATGAACTCGGTTGGGGTGTCACTCGACGCCCACTAGGGGCTGAGGCGGTTCCAGTGCGCAGGCTCCGAGCACCGGATAAAAGCGGAGCTGGCGAGTCCAGCGCCGTCTCGATGGAGGAGCGAGAAACGGAAGAGGTCGGGGGGAGAAGCAGCAGGAAAAATACAGCCACCGTCAGCGCCGCCTCCCTGCCACCGTGTATCGGGGTAAAAAGCTGCCGTTGCCGTCGGTGCAGTTGCTGTCTGTGCCTCCTACTTTGGCCCCGGGGAAGGATTTCCCCGCCGGCGGGACAATGTGCGGGGAGGGGAGCGGGAACTCCTTTATGCGGCGGTGATTAAACGAGGGAGGGTCAGAGAGACGGTTATCTCGAAGAACAAAGGGGCAAGCCAAAGAATAAAGGGTTTCCCCAGTAAAATAACACGGTGATTGCGGCTCCTGTTTTCGGGGTCGTTCCCCGTAATGGCGGTTTCCGTCTTCTAGCTCCACAGCCTCCCGGAGCGCTTGGTAAGCGGAGTCGGGAGAGGCAGAGGCGGTCCGTGCAGCCAATCAGTGCCCGAGGTGTTCTGTTGGGCGTGTCGTGATTGGCTAGCGGTGACCTCATGCTGCAGCAGCGGGCGGGGCCAGAGCCGTCGGGGGAGGCTGTTGCGGAGAGAGAGCAGTGACGATGGTGTTCATTGCTGCCGCGGCCGGTGTGGAACCCAAGCGGTGGCGAAGGGAATCTCAAGGCTTTTCCTTGACTATTTTCTCCTGTCCCTGCGCGAGGTGAGGGCCCCGGCTCGGCCTCTGCGAAACTTCGGGGTGCTGGCGTGGACGAGGAGACACCAATTTTCCCATGACTTTAGTAACTGCGTCAGGGCAAGATGGCGCTGGGTCTCCTTGGGGCGCGGGGGGAGAGGCACGTCCACCGCCGCCGCAGCGCATGTGACCGGGCTGCATTCCTGTGGGGTTTGGCTCAGACCCAGGTTGGGGCGGGGGAGGGGAAAGGGCTGGGGCGGAGGAGACTGTGGTGCGGTCGGCGTCGGCCGCCTGAAGAGGAAGAGTTGACTGTTGAGGGCGCTTCGCTTCCCCCATACTGCTTATAAGAGCCGCAGCTCTCAGGGAGAAGCCCCCGGAGGGACACTCCTTAGGGGGTGTGACGGCTGTTGGTGGAGGGGAAGGTTTGGCGCCGTATTTTCTTACCTGCCTTTCTCCTTGCGAGGTGTATTTATTTAAGGTGGCTGGTCTCTAATGTGGGAATCGGAATCAACCGTGAGTCCCGAAGGGCCACTGGACTGAGTAAAAAGGAGAGTCTAGTTCCTGGGCCACAGCGCCGAGGAGTATCGATTATTTTCTGAGAAAACGTAAAGTTTCTCAGATCCGAATGGCAAAATATTCCCTAAGTTTGGAAACAAGTGTAAAAGGCGTGATAATACCCAGGAACACTTTTAGTTACCTAAAAGAAGAAACCAAGGAGTGTATCATCTGAAATTTGAGGGGCCCTCTTCAAACTTGTCTTTTCCGTCTGTATTTACTTTCTTCCCGTTTCCTCCCTATCTGTATATTCTACAAGAATGTGAAATCTTATCAGTGGATTTGTTTTTTTAATTTAGACGTGATTAGTAATACAGAATAAAAGTTGCCAGTGTTGTACATGAAGTCGTAAGGCTGTTTTCAATACTCTTAGTCTTCTGTTTTTCTGTCGCCCTCTTACTGCGGTTTTTAAAAATAAAAGATGAAATTATAATCAGTTTTGGTAAATACTATTAAGATTCCTGCACCAGTATGAAATATTAAAGCGTACCTCTATAAATCACTTTTGTACAAGTATGAATTTTAATTTTAGTATTTGGAACCTTGGTAGGTGAAGATTTCCAGCAGCTCAGAAGTTCTTATGGTCGATATTGGCAGATTGAGTAAGAAAGACTAATTTTGTTTTTGTCTTTTCCCACTTAGCCAAACTAATAGCCATTAACTGAACTAGAGAAGATTTAAAAGGGCTTCTCTCCTTGGGTGGTGTTGAGTGAGAGCTGGGAGTTATTCAACAAAGACTTTTCCACCTAACTCCTGACTTGCTTTTTGACTGAATACCTATATTTGGTGCTTGGAGGAAGTGCTTGTTGGACCTGAAAAGATGAGTTAACCTGGAGTCAAGGTTGCACTATTTCCTTTAGTCTTAGTTGTAGACTTGGTAGTTTGAAAACAACATTGAATTTTTAATATTTATTTTAAGTACCACAAAGATTTTAAAGTTCAAAACTTTTTTGTGTGTTCTATGAATATAAATTGGGCATTTTACTTATAAGAATTCTTGAATAATTTCAGGGGTCTATTATGTGTAAGTAACGACTCCCTTACCCTTATAGCAATTTTCTTACGGCTTAGAAAAGAGGAACTAAATATGAAGTCAGTAGATTTAAAGGCAATTTTCAGAAGGTTTTAACTTCACTGTGCCTTAATAAGGAAGAGAGGCCATATTGCAAGCTAATGGAAACAAATCCTTGTTTTGTTTTGTACTTTTAAGTAGCTTAGGTCCTCATTGTTCCTAATTGCCAAACCCATGAACCTCTTGAGCTCTAATTTTTCTTTACTTTCCTGTGGCATTTAAAATACTACTTGCAGTTACTTCTTGTCTTTGTCTATCTTCTTGCATTATATTAATATGTTCTCCCTAGACAATTTCCTTTGTGCCTGTTCTCTAATGAAACACCCAAATTTTCATCTCAGAGCTGCAGATGCAGTGCTTAGGTTTACCAGGGGCCACAGGCTTCCTGAATTCATAAAAATATTATGCTTGGTACTTTATTCCAAACTGTAAAATCAACAACAACAACAAAAAACCCGTCTTTTGATCACCACAGTTTTGAGAAGAGGTAGAGGGTTGATGAGGCTCAGTGGCAGGGTTTCCTCCCCTTTCACAGTGAGATGGGGTGGGGAGGCAGCTGATGGGACAGCCATAGTGCTGCCCCGCGAAAGGGTGGGAAGACAACTGGCCTTAGTATTTTTCAACATCCATATTTCTCACATCTAGCAGACATTTTAACCTACAAACTTCAACAGTATACAAACACCGGTTGTTATCTGGGTTTACAGTTCCTTGATGTATTTGGGGTTTATCAAGTTATGTAATACTGCTTGCTCTGATACTAGAGGATCCAATAAGTTTTGCCCTTGTATTTTTGTCACTTTTTCTCTTGTCATTTACGTGTCACCGTGCCAGCCACTAGTAGCTACATGTGTTTTATGTATTATAAGGTTGGCATTCCAGTAATAGGGCTTATTAAAATTGTATGTAAAATGAAGCTCTGCGGTAAATCAAATTTGGGCTTTTGGCATAAACATTGATAACCCTTTTGTCTGCTCTTAAAGTTTTGGGGGTGGATTTTTGAATAGTCATTGTCTATCTTTTGACATACTTGCTGAAACAATTCAAAGTAAAAAAAAAATATTCAGAATTACATGTGACTTTCACTGGATTTTGTTTTTATATAAAACTTTCCTTTGCCCCACCCCACCCCTGACTTTAATGGCCTTTAAATGTAGAATGAAAAGATTTATATCTGAGAACTGTTTGAGTTGAAACCATTAAATATACCTTAAAATGTTATGGTTAAACAGCATTACAGCCTGCTTAGTTTAACTTCCTGAAAAAAAATGCCATCTCTCGTTCTTGCTGGGCGAGGTGTTAACACTAAACCTAAAATGCATATTTGCAAATGGTGGTCAAAAAAATTTTCCAGGGTGTGGATACCTTGAGTCAACTTGATTATTTTTAAGGAGAGGTAATAAGTTTGTTCCTAAATATCTAAAAACCATTTTGGAAATTACCTGCCCTCTGCCATCCAAAAAATCAGGTCCATAGTCTCTTCCCTGTTGACGTTTAGTTCAAGTTTGAAACATCTGTAAGTACGGGATTTCACCTGGAAACTAGAAAAACTAATAGTATTCTGCTTCTGCCTAAATGAAGCAGATAGGAAGTAGCAAAAACAGATTTCACCATTCTCTGGAGTGGTCCAAGAAAAGTATTTTATGCCATCTTGTCCTTCAGTGCTTATGTTTGCCATAAACTCTGCATACTTAAATGCTTATCTTGCACTTGTATTTCTTACAAAAGAAAAGTGGGTATGGGGGGTTTTTGTTTCTCTTTTATTGTATGCACGCCACAAAACAGAAAAGGCCATGGTCAACATTGTCTTTTTGAGGTACAGAATATACCTTCAGTAAACAACTATCTTTTATATAGTGCTGGTCCTAATAAATTGGTTATGGACCCAGGGTAAATGGTATTTCATACAACTGAAAGCAAGTTAAATTATGTAGCAACTTATTCCTAGAGATTATTATCACTTTAATATTTTTTGGTGTCACTTTAATATTTTTTATCCTCAAAAGTATTTACTTTTAAAGGTACCCCTCCCAAAGTATAATAGTATTTGTGTCTTAGACTTAAAACTATATTCTTGTTTTCCCTCTCCAGTTTCTTTGTTCTTGGGACAGATTGGAACTCTAGCTCTAATTTCTGTCAAATAATTTGCATTCCTACCATATTTAAGATACCTGGAACATAATTCTTAGCTGTTAACATTTTTCAGTTAGGTTGACAAGATAAACTACTCAGTAGTTTACAAAAATCCTTTGAAAAATTAGATGGCTGAGAGGAGATATTCTGCCCATAACATCAGAGGTCAAGGGTTCACTTGTGCCAGCTATAGACTTTAAATGTCTAAAAGTTAACTAGTTCCCTTTCTCCACAGCCTTTTAAGTAAGTTTTATCTTATGGAATAAGAAAAGACTATATGCAGTTATTTGCATTTATAACATTTTGTGAAGTCTTGTATTCTTATATGCTCCAGGCGTGGGTGGTCTTATATAACCTATAGCAGTTGATGCCTTAGAATATAACTTTTTAAAATACCATGGTTCCCTGGTGGCGCAGTGGTTGAGAGTCCGCCTGCCGATGCAGGGGATGCCGGTTCGTGCCTCGGTCTGGGAAGATCCCACATGCCGCTGGGCATGGGCCCGTGAGCCATGGCCGCTGGGCATGGGCCCGTGAGCCATGGCCGCTGAGCCTGCGTGTCCGGAGCCCGCAACGGGAGAGGCCACAACAGTGAGAGGCCCGCGTACCGCAAAAACAAAAAACAAAAAACCATGGTTTATATGCTAATACCCTTTGCTAGTTGCTACTCCTGTCTTTCCTGTTTTCATTAGTTGCTTTCCTCTGCTTCTTAATTGTTGCTATTACCCAGTGTTGTGACCCCATCCACTTTTTCACCAATTATATTAATCAGTTCCCACACCTTTACCTATTGATGACTCCAGAATTTATCATCTCTGAACTCAGTTGGAACTACTAAATATCTTACCTGTCCCTTAGGTACTTCAAACTAAACAAATTCAAAACTGAGCTATTTTTGCTTTTAAACTTCTCCTTTTGTTTCTCTTTTTTATTTTATTACTTTTTGTTCTCCCCTTCTAGGTTAACTTACATAGTCAAACATCTTTCCAAACAATTTTTTTTGCTTAAAACACTCAGTTCATCACATTTGAGGATCAAGCTGGAACACAACCTATGATATGCAGGTTTGTTCATTTGTCTCCTGCTTATGAGCCTCATGGGTCACCACTAAAGTTAAAATGACCCAGGTCTACATAGCTGCTCTTTTTATCTCCAGAAAATGAGACATTCCCTTTTCTTTGTTAATTCTGTATCTATCACACTGTCATGTTTATGTTCCTCTTTTCTGTTAGTTTATGAGATACTGGTAGACGGTGTCTCATCTTTGTAGCTAAAGTGCAAAGTTCCTGGCATGTAATAGGCACTCAGTTTTGTTGTACACATAACGTAATATGCTTTGATGGTAAATGCCTGAAAATTTCGTGATAGCATGTGTTTTTGTTAATAGCAACTCAGTTGGATATACAAACGGTTGCAAAATGCTCTGGTTGATTCCATACCATTATGTTACAGAACTTTGGGTTTGTTTCCCCCGCCCCATTTAACACCTATTTTGCCAGTGGTGTTAGCCCTCTAATCTGGCTTCTGCCACCTGGTTCTCTTCACTTAAATATTTGTACCTGTTACTAATTCTACTCTATTAATTTATAACCTAGTTTGGGATTAAGCCACGTAGGTATTTACTGTAAGCATTCAGCCAGGAACCCAAGTTAACAGGTAATGTGCTTCGTAGAAGAAATCGAATTTTTGAACTAGGAGGCAAAATGTTTGTGGATTTCAGTAATGGATGGGGTGGGGACAGTGAAACTGTATTTGCTGTCAGCACGGCTTTATGTGCAAAGGCATAGAACAGGAATAGAAAAAACATGTTCTAAGTATAAGAAACCCGTTTGACTAGTCTTGCATGAAGTACATTGAGAGATGAGACAGGAAAAGAAGCTGGATTAAAACCAGATGATTTCATTATTTTTTTAAAATCTAGAGTCCTTTTGCCAATGAAGCTCAAGCCATTTATTCTCTCTTTTTTTTCCTCCTCTTTTATTTTGAGGAAGTAGTCTCAAAGAGGGAAATGACTGGCTTAAGTCTCACAGTAGGTTTGGCACCCAGATATTGCTAAAACGTCAACTCAGGTCTTGATGTTTTAACTTTCATGCTGAGAATCCATGTAGCACAGGCAACCTGTGTTTATACCTATATAGCAAAAGCCAGAACTTATCATTTTCTTGCTACATCAGGAAATACGTCTTTTTTTTCTTTTTGGCTGTGCCACGCAGCTTGTGGGATCTTGGTTCCCCAACCAGGGATTGAACCTGGGCCCGTGGCAGTGAGAGCGCAGACTCCTAACCACTGGACTGCCAGGGAATTCCCTGGAAACATACCTTGATTCCTTACTTCCTTATTAAAATGCTAGGCTCCCAAAAACTTAACTAAAATGCTTCAAATTTCAGGATAGCATTTTTGTTCATGTTTGTACATCTTAAATTCATTATGCCCATGCAAAATTCATTTTTAATGGCTTTTAGAACATGTGTGAACATTTGGCAGTCAGAAGAAATGATAGAATTTAAGGGTTTTTTTAGGTGACGTGTAAGCCCTCGTTTCAGCACGTAAGGTATTGTTAAATATGGTACTGTATTGGTCTTACAGCTGTTTCTGAAGGTTGTTCTGCTACCTTGAAGAATGAGCCCTCCAAGGCTCCAACAGTTGCACATTTTGAAAAAAACAGCTTGACTTATACTGCTTGTATATCAAGGGTCTGATTTGTAGTTTGTGCTTAAAACTGTTTTGTTTTGTTAGAGGCTAACATTTTAGATACCAAAGTCATAATTGTAAATGTCCATAGATAGCTAAACGTCAGAAGACGCTAAGAATGAATACCATTTATACAGTCATCCCTTGGTATCCGTGGGGCAAGGATATGGAGGGACAATTGTACTTAATGTATGTCAGCTGAGCTTGCGTTACCTTTGCCTTATGGTTAGTTTTTAGTGATAGACTTAATTTTGATTTAGGCTTTTAACAAATGAGGAAATTAATATCCATCAAGATCACTTGGTTTTACGGACTTTATTTTCCTAGGTATGATCAAATTTGATATTTTCTTTTTTCCTTCATTTTTATATGAATCCAGTCACCTAATCAATGCTTATGTTAAATAAGTCATTCGTGTTTGTTTTCAGTACTTTATGTATCCTGTGTCTTGCTCTCCTAGGTGATCATTAACATAGAGTAGGCACCTAATTTTTGGTTCCCGTTCTTACTGGCTCCCCCTTTTTTCCACCCCTATACTCTACAGACTTCCCTCTTGATTAATAACTATCCAATTATATATATATATATATAAAAACAATGTATACTCTTCATATATATGTGTATCAAAGTGTTTTTGTTATCCTTACCTCTGTAGGCAGTAATTAGTTCTATTTAACTAACAAATCAAACTTTGGTATTATTGAAGCCCTCAGCCTCTGTAAAGATGACCAGAGGTTAGCATAGTTAAATTGAGGGGGAGATTAAGACTTTCTTAAACTTTACTCATATTAAGCTACAAAGTAAACTGACCTTGAATTGCAGTTAGGTAGTAGATTACTTCCTAATTCATAGCCTTAGGTCCAAATAGCCTTCTCTGAAATGAAAAACAAAACAGAAAACATTGGAAGTAGTAGAGGTTTATGTCATGAAAATCAAAATTTCATGATTATGAGACTTTAATAGCTGTGGCATAGTTATTTCTCTGTATACCTGCCTTTTTTCTATCAGCCAAATGGTCATTATCAAATTATGTTCAAGGATAAGGACTAAATTCTGAGAGGAGTTTAATCGGAGGCCAAGTTCAAAGTGTAATTTTTTTAAGGTAAACTCTTTAAACACATGGTTAAGTTTTCTGTACCAGGTGCTTAGTAAAATCATTTATTTGTGGAAGAGAAGCAGATGCTTGGTTTTCTATGCATAAACTCCCCCAGCCCTTGCCATCATGTATTCCAAAAATAATAGTAATAAACAATATTAGGTTATGTCTTCCATTTTTAAAACCGTGAAACAAGTCATATGTTCCCCTTGGAATAAATTTTCGATTTGTAAATAAACCGAAATCGTTTTTCCTTGTAATGCATTTTTGTGAAATAACTATAATTTGTGTGAAAATTAAAATATAATCATTGTGAAATATAAATTAGCAAAGTAAAATGAAGGAACCAGATTACAAAATCAAGTTATGAGGTAAGGCTTAAGAAGATGGGAAGAGGACAGTTAAGCATTCATATATACATTTTTAATCTCTTTGGAAAGGAATTCTCATTGTAAAGAATATCTTCATAGCAGTCATAAAATTTGGTTTTAGAACTCAATAATTACAGCCAGACCAGCAAAGTTCTTAAAACTTGGGGCCCCAGAATGTTCAGGTGAAGGTACATGTGTACGGTACTGGTCCTGTTTAGATTGAGGGTGTAGGAAGAGTTTTGACATCACAGGCTATTTTGACTTAAAGCATGAACTTGAAAGTAGTTTCATTTTTTAGAGGTTGATTATTCATTCCCTTGCAGCCTCTCCCTCTCACTGGCAGAACTTATTTCCTTGCTTGCTCATTCTGTTACTATGCATCAAAGAGGCATTGTGTACCAGAAGTCTTTAAGCTACTTGCAAGAAAGGTACTTATAAGAACCGGGTACTTGTTAATCATAATAAACAGTCTGTCGAGGTGCATGGGTAACTCCCTGATGTATTAGTAGCAGTCAGCAACTAGATAGCTTCCCAACAAGCGCGTTATATTAGTTGCTTCTAAATCAAAGACTTCTGCTTCATAATCTAGGTCTTGTGTCTCATACGAGCCTTTATAACATAGAATGGTTAAGGTGGGAAAGGCTCACACTTTATATATCCCTGGAATACAGAGCCATTGTTTTGACTTCAAGGATTTAGGACAAATCGAACAATGTGTGTCCATATATATCTGAGATATGAGTCAACAAAGCTAAATAATTATTCTGTAGGGTTTTTTTGGTAGAATGTAGCAATCCAGTATGTAGGAGAGGCAAACTAAAAAGAAATAGTTGGCAGGATTTTAGACCTAATCAAATACCTTGGTTCCTAGACTTTGGGATTTCTTGAATGAATCAAATGATAAATATGGAAACCAATATAGTTACTATTTTTAGTTCTCTAAACAGCAACACCATATCCTTGGTTTTAAAAAAACGGGTGTTAACAGCAAATAAGGACATAGTCTCTTAATTAAAAAAATTAAATTATTTTGAAAAACCTGCTACATTGTTCTTATTTTCCTGTGGAATAATGAAAAATTATCCAAAATTCATTTTAGATTGTTATTTGTGAATCATTGATGTATCTCAACTCTCATTTTAATTGTGACAAGTCAGTCTTAGACGAATGTAAGAGGCTTATAAATTTTCAGCAGAATCTGTTTAAATGAGGATATGTCCATGAATACAGCCATTAAAATTATTTTTAAAGAATCATTTCAGGGCATCACATACTACAAAGAAATGGTAACAAAAATATGAAAAACAGATTACAATTTGTAGGGCTTTTGTATATTGTGTTTGCTTTGATAGAAATGGGGGTAAAGGAAGTAAAGTACAGTGGTTTCACTGGTTCTCTCTGGGTTGTAGGCATACAGATGGATTTTCTACAACAGACAAGTATTACCAGAAAGCATTTTTTTCAAAGTTGTTCTAGTTTGTAATGATAAGGCAAAATGCTTGGATATTATTTTTTATAATGGGATGCAAACAGTATGGTCTACAACTTGTCAGAACCCAGGAACCATCCTCAATTCTTTAATACTTTGTGTCTGTTATGTCCCTAAGTAATGTCCATTCTGAGTTTTTATTTCTTGGTCTGACCCCCCTTGTCTTCATGACCATTGCCACTACTTTAGTTCAGGCCTGGCATAGAGTAGTCAGTCGCCCTGAATATTTGCCAAATAAATGAGTCTAACTATGTGGTGATGTAGCTTACTCTGCTTTAATCTTGCCCTTTCTAATCCATCTGTCATCCTTCAAAGTGATTTTACTAAAATGTGAGTCTGATCTTACTTGAAATGCTTTTAATGGAGTCCATGCTTCTTAGAGTGGCATAAAGGAAGGCCCTCTGATTTGTTGTCTCCTGCCTTTTTTTCCAATCAGAGGTCCAGTTGCTGCTCCTTTTGCTTCGACCCACATTACTGCTTTCAGTTCCCTCAAACTTACCTTGCTCTCTCAGACCTCCTTTCTTTTTGTTATTACCTTTTCATGGAATCCCCTTACTCTCCCCCTTGTGAATGCATCCTTCAGTTCAAATGTTTTTCCTCTTTGAAGCTTTCTCTGGTGCTCTTCCAAGAAGTCTACTGTTATTTATAATTCCATTTACCTTTTACTTAGTTCTGTTATAGCAGTTTGTTGTATTGGGTTGGCCAAAAAGTTTGTTTGGGTTTTTCCGTAACGTCTTACGAAAAACCTGAATGAACTTTTGGGCCAACCCAAATTATTTAGAATCTCCTCACCCTGCTAGAATGTGAGCCCCTGAAGGGCAGTGTTTACCTTGCATTATCTCTCAGATAAATGCATACAGCTTGCGTTAATTCCCAGGACATATAGTAAGTGCTCAAATAAATGTTTTAATTAATTAGGTCTCTTCTCGTTTTGGGGTATGAGTCTGCAAAATAGTAAAAGCTCTTGAACTTTGATTGTGAAGACAAGGAAAGAGGGTTAGAGATGTATTCGTGTAGTTAAAAGTTAGGAAACCTAAAATCAGTAATGATTTGTGACCAAGAGCAAAGCCACTCTATTCTAGAGGGGGAAAAAAAATAATTGAACATCAATTAGTCTTTGAAAGACTAACAATCCCAAGTGAAGCATATCCTAGTACTTTTCTCTGTCCATTGCAGGTAAAAGCCTCCTCTCAAAAAAAAAAAAAACTGTTAAATTGTGTTGAGAAAATTGAAAATTCCTATCCATCCTCTGGTGTTTGGTTATAAATTCTTAATTTTCAGGTTTAATCTGCCTTTCCAAAGCATGATAATAATAATACAAAAATAACTGTACAGGTACTTTAACTTAATTACATTAGAGAAGAGAACCTTCCCACTGCTAACTTTTCTAAACAGTTCAGCAACCCTATTAACAGGATGGAAGTTCAGGGCTAGAGTCTGGTAGCTCATTCAAAGGAAGAGCTATGGTCCCACAAATATGGATGGAGATTATAGATGCTTACCAATATGCAGCAACAAGCCTAGGGACTAACATCCCAAAATGGCATGGTAAAAACACATGTTTATCTCTGCATAGAAAGATACTTAGTCTAAATTCTTAACAGTATACAATCAACAGATGATGTTGATACCCATTTTTATGAAGCTGAATCCATTAACGTACTAACCAATCCCTTCCACAACACAAGCAATTTTATATTCTTCAGGCAGTTTTGGCACTAAGTTGAAAATCACTCCTAAGATTTGTAACATAAAATAAGTTGATATGTTCTGTTACACAGAAACCAACAAATTTCTTTTCCAAAGTGTTAGTTGAAAGTACTACATAAAAGAACTGGTAGAAATATCATCACACATTTAATTCTCAAGGCAGAACTTAGTTGGTCTTGCATTTCTAACAACTTAATTGATTTTTCATTGAAGGCAAATTCTTAACGCCCAGAGTTATAGTCGTGGCTACGAAGCCTTTAAAAAAAAAAAAAATCCACTTTAAAAAATGTTTACCTACTACAGGCATGTTGAACTGCTGCAGGTCGGTAGTTCCCAAGCCAGTTTGACTACCATAATTATCTGGCAAGCTTGTTAACTATACATTCCAGGGCTCCACCCAGAGTTCCCCCAAACAAGATGTTATGTATCATTCATAATTTTCTTAAGAATGTACCAATTCATTAAGAACCATATGCTGAACTCCTTAGTGTGGCCCAGGAATCTGCATTTTTCACAGACCTCATCCTCAGGTACTTTTCATGCAAATTACTACTTTGATAAACATTTAGATACATGGAATGAAGCATTTCACTAAAATGTTTATTTAAAGTTACAGTGCCAAGACAGTTTTGTTTTACCCATTTCTTTTTTTGAGTGTTGCTGTACTAGTAGATGTCTCCAACCTGTGAAGCTTGGATGTACTATTGGCATGAACCATTTCCTTCATTTCTTCTTGGAGATTTCATCAGAACAGCAACGTAAATTGTTTTCTAAGAAATTTAGAATATTCTGATGGACTGACCCTTTTTTCTGTAGCAGATAAGGGTCAAGTCTTGTTACCCTGGGAATCAGTCTGTCTTTTTAATGAGTGTTTAGGGTTTTTTTGTGAAAAAGAAGCCTTATTTCTATACTCCTCCCCTCTTAATATATAGGAGCATTTTAAACCGGGAGGAGCTATCATCTGTTACTTTAAACATAGTGACATTTCATCCTGCTTTTACAACGAATTATTCTAAGATGTTTAGAGAGTGTGATCTTTTAACCAAGGTTACTGTTTTCCCTTAAAGGTGAAACCAGTAACTTTAAATTCCAGAAGTGCAACTCAGTAGAAGGAAGCATCCTTTCATTTAATATTAGTAACTTAACAGTAGTAGATCTTAAGGAATTTAGATGTCATGAGCTAGGACTTTAAGGACCCACTTCAACATAAAAAATCCAGTCCCAATACCAGTAAATAGTCTCATATAATTCGTTTTGGTATCATGTTCACCAGGCAACTTTATGTATATAATTAGACTTCCTATATAATTAACCTTCTTGGAGGAAACTACTGGCCAAAGAGTTAATCATGTGTCTTCATAAAAAAAAAAAAATCATCTGATTTATCAGTTTTAACACACCTGTCCCTTGGTTACTGAGATACCGATGTGCTTATTAACAAAGTCAGGTGGTGTTTTTTTTTTTTGCAGTATGCGGGCCTCTCACTGTTGTGGCCTCTCCTGTTGCGGAGCGCAGGCTCAGCGGCCATGGCCCACGGGCCTAGCTGCTCCGTGGCATGTGGGATCTTCCCGGACCGGGGCACGAACCTGCGTCCCCTGCATCGGCAGGCGGACTCTCAACCACTGTGCCACCAGGGAAGCCCCAAAGTCAGGTTTTTTGATGTTATATGTTAGATTGATAAACATTCTTTTGACTTTGAAATTATTTATAAATGCCAAATATAAAGAACTAGAAATTACTTCAGCAAATCCATAATACAGCATATGGAGATACATATGAAAATATAAATAGTATACCAAGAATTCATTCTTTAATCAAGCTGGTAGTAAACATTGTGTGTGTGTGAGGGGAGAGGGAGGTTGTTTCTGAGAAGACTGACATATATGTTTTAGTCTTAAGGAACTCCCACTATGTCACCATATTATCCAGAAGGTTAACCAGGAATAGAAAATGTAAAATTTAACTTACCCTAGATCAAAATTAAGCTCATCCCGGTCTTTGCCTGCTGATTCTGCCAAGCTAATTGCCTTGGCAGTGTTTCCATGGATACTAGGTAGGGGCAGTGGGGGTGGTATTCATAGGCATCACTATTTAGATGATGAGGTATTTGGCTATCTTAAAGAGTCATAGTTACTCCTTATCTTACCCTCACTTCGTTGATTTGTTTTTGTTTTTTAATTAATTTTTATTGGAGTATAGTTGATTTACAGTGTTGTCTCAGTTTCTGCTGTACAGCAAAGTGAATCAGTTGTACATATACATCCACTCTTTATTAGATTCTTTCCCCATATAGGCCATTACAGAGTACTGAGTAGAGTTCCCTGTGCTATACAGTAGGTCCTTATTTATTTTATATATAGTAGTGTGTACATCTCACTTAATTGAATTTCTTTACTTTTTTTTTTCCTTCAAATTAAAGCATAGATTTGCCTCAGATTGGAAACTAAAGTAGTCATGTCATTAGCTATGGGATTCTTTAACCTGAAAGGCAAAAGACAACATGATTGCATTTAAGAATGTATGGATAAGATAAAGAATTGTGGAGTGAGACTGGAAGAAATCTTTTTAAGATGGCTGTATTTTAACACCTCCTGCCTAATAAATTCACGTCCGAAGGGACAAATGTGTGGAATTTAGTCCTTCCAACATTCCACTGAGTTAATCATTCTTTCTGTTCAAAGAGGCAGTGAGGAATAATTTGTGAGTCGCTGCAGTTAAAAATAAAGTGCCATAGGAGCACCCAAGGATGGAGTTATGGGTCTTAAGAGAAGAACCTGGCTTAGTTTACACAGGTGCCAAATACATGAACGAGAACACTCCATTAAAATTCCTCTCAAACATTGTATATCTTACGAGAGTAGGTATATCTGTGGGCTTTCACAGTGGTCAGTCTTGCTCCATTCAGCATAAGCTTAAAAAATATTTGCAGAGATTGACAGAATTTAGGATTAGCCTGAAAACCTCTCAGGTATCCAGTGTTAATTATCTCTCCCTCCCTCTTTATGCATGCATTAGTTTGCCCAACAAGTGACTGACCTCTGTTTAAATAGCCACAGTGATATTGGGGCAGTTTATTGCATCTTTGGTCAGCTCTGTTTTCCTCTGGATCCCTAGAACTGGATGCATTATTCCAAATTGGTTTTGTCCCACAAAACAGTAAAATGAGGAACTGGGTAGGTAACTGGCAAACAGCATAAGTTATTTGGACATGTAGCTCACTCCATAAGTAGACTAACCAAGTAAACAGGAAGCTATTTGAGAAATTTAACCATCATGTTTTTTTCAAATGTTACTTTTAAATCTTTGGGAATATTTTCATAAAATAACAACTTCCATCATGTTACTTAGTAGAATTACAGCAAGTTTTAGGAGCTATCCGAGATAAAAGATGTTGCATGTAAAACTAAAATTATACACATAAGTATGTAATTGTACGCATGTTGTAATAAACTTAAATCTCAGTTTGAGTTATTTCTTACTTTATAATCATTGAGTTTCTTTTCACCCAAGGTAAAGTGTGAGTATATTTTTATACTTGCTGTATTAATTGACCAAACAAGCACTCAGTGATATTTTCAGATGCCAAAAAGCATTATGGTGAAGACCATGTTGAATTAAATATCCAGCCAGCACTTTTAAGTTACTGTGATCATACACGTATGCATTAAGTTGAGCTTTACCCTTCTTCCCATTAAGGACTAGAGCAGGAATGGGCAAGCTATAGCAAGCACTGCCTGTGTTTTTATAGCTGGGCAGTTCAGAAGGTTGTTCACATTTTTAAAGGGTTATTGTGGAGGGGGGGAGGTGACCCTATGTGACTGAGACTGTTTGTGGTTTGAAAAGCCTAAAATGTTTCCTGTGTGGCCCCCTATACAGAAAAAAATGTGTGGATTCCTGAACTAGAGCAATTAAAGGAAATATTGTGAACTTAAGACTTCTAAAAACAAGTAATGATCAACTGGTAACTGCTAAGCCAGAGAGCCTGCTCGTCATCAAGGGATCAATTGGGACATAGGAAAGATGGAAGCCGGTTTAGGCAGGAGGTCAAAATACAAATATCAAGAACTAGCTAATGAATAGGCAAAAAATTATATATCCTGGGTCAGAGCCAGTAGATGGAATAATATGCTATCATTAAAATGAACTTATAACATGTAAAAATGTTTCTGATATATTTAAACTATTTAGTATAAGGCTTTATACCCCATGTCTTAGTGACTTATAGAAAAAAAATGTAAGTAAACATTTTTTGTTACTTACATTTTTGTTACTTACTTACATCACAGCAACTAGGGCAAATATATGTCATGTTTGATTCAGTGCATGTTTCTCTTGTGGCGGTGAGGGTTTTGCTTAATCTCTTACCCGCTGACTGCTAGGTAATTGGTTGTGCAGCAGCATTCTCTGAAGTATCATGTTGGCACTACCTTTAAACAGAAACTGATAGGTTAAGGAAATGGTGAGTCAAGGCCTGAATCATGCTCATTATTCAAACAGAATAATGGATGTGACATTAATAAACGGAAAAGGATTACTTGCCTCCTCACTAGCAGAATTTAACCTTCAAATATAGTACTACTAAGTAAAAGTTTTAATGCACCAGAATCAGAAATTACTCTGATTACTTTGTATTACTTTTTTTTTTTTTTTTGCGGTACGCGGGCCTCTCACTGTTGTGGCCTCTCCCGTTGTGGAGCACAGGCTCCGGACGCGCAGGCTCAGCGGCCATGGCTCACGGGCCCAGCCGCTCCACGGCATGTGGGATCTTCCCGGACCGGGGCACGAACCTGCGTCCCCTGCATTGGCAGGCGGACTCCCAACCACTGCGCCACCACGGAAGCCCACTTTTTATTACTTGGTAGACTAATAAAGTTAATCGGACATAATAAGCATTGTCAAGCTATTCTTTTAAAATGATGGACTCTTCAGTGAGGTGTCGGCATTTTATAAAGCTATATTGGACTTAAAAATTGGTCACCAGTTCATGTACATACCATGTGAGGTTGCCCTCCTTGGGCAGCCTTTGACTCATCCTAAAATTTAAAACAGGGCTGTGTACTTAATCACATTCACCAAAAAGAGATGAGGGATTAAAAGTAATAATATATTTTACTGACAACTTCACAGGGGAGACTGAGTAGGGAGTTTAAATTGCAAAAATTATCCTATTTTGCTCACAAAAATCCCATGCAGTTATTTCCTAAGATTTTTTTTTAATTGTGGTAAAAGAAATACATGAGGTCTGTCCTCTTAAATTTTAAAGTGTACAGTATTGTTTCTCCTAAGCTTTTGCTTCTCACTTTCCAGTTGCCCAGTCTTTCTAAAAATGTCCTCCTCTAAGTCGTCTTTCTTATGCAGAACAATTTAGCAGTTGTGGGCAATATACAAACTTAGCAGGTATATTCTTATACTTGCTTAGGAAGTAGCAAATATAATCAGATTGTATGTTCTTCTACCTTGTGGCAAGGTCCCACTGGGTAGAGGACTGATAGTACCAAGAACCTTGTAGCTGCTTGTCACAGAGGGACACAGCTATAAAAGAAACAGAGCATCTAACATCTTTGAGGAGTGTCTCACTGGATTTAGCCCACTAATTTTACCAGGTGTTTGGCAAGGTGTGACTGCAGTACAGGGTCTTTTTTTTTGCACATCTTGATTTAGGTCCTGGGCCTGCAAAGGCTTGATTTGCTCCAGTGCTTTCCCTCAACCCAGGCCCTTAGCATTATTAGAGTAATAAAGAATTGTAAATTTTAATCATATATAGGTGGAGGAGAACTTAATCTGGTTTAATAAACTTGCAATACATTATCTCTGAGCCTGAACATCTTGAATAAATAACATAAAGCATTTGTAAAAACAGGTTGTTCTATAAAAAGGCCTCATTTCTATCCAGCATATTTTATTTGGCTGTGTTCCTTCCCTATAATAGGATAGAACTTCAAGAAATTCCAAAGCAGATTTGCACTTTTGCATAAATTACTCAGTTTGTTGGCTGTCACGCCTCCATAGGTTTTCTGTCTGATTATATAAAATCAGGATAACTCGGGACTAACCAGAGAAATGATTCCAAGCAACCATGATGTATTTGCCTTTAAAAGGCCAGTGGTTCTTAAAAATGGGGATTCTGGGTCAGCCTGTAGCAGAATTACCTGTGGGGCCTGTTGAGAGTGCCTGTTTTTGACAAACCTACCAAGCTAAAATCAAATCAGTCCTATATTTTGAAAAGGTAACTATAATCAAAAGAAATGTTCTCCTTTTTTGAGATACTGAAACTGCAATGAAGAGCTTGTCTCTTAAAATAGTTATGAGAAATGCCATAATATCAGGCTCCACATTTATGGGATGTTTTTTATGAAACCCAGATCAATATTTTAACAAGACTTGAGGAATGCAAATATTAATAGGCTATCTAGCATGAACAGATGTAAATAGGAGTGTATTTGAGCAACCATGGTTTTTTAAGGGAGCTATGAATTTACAGTGCAATCCTACAGGGAAAGAAGGGAGAGAAAACTGCTATTTTGAGCTGCACACAGATGAACTGCATCACATCTGAGATTTGATAGTCCCCTCTCCTCACTATTCTTGTTGCACAGGAAAACTACATGATTAAAGGTAACTTGATGTAAAAAAGATACTTAACTGTAGAAGTCAGGGAATCATGATAACCACTTTCCAAGATTAGGGGAGTGTGTGGGTGTGTGTGGGTGGGTGTGTGTGTGTCCGGGGTGGGTTCACCTGGCCAGAGGAGTTAAAATAACAATGGGATTAACAATGTTCAAGAAAATTTGTATCAAAAAGGAAGTTATTTGTCTGCATGATGGGTTCAACATAAACAATCTGATACTGCTACCCAAGTGACCCTCTTTGGTAGGCTTTAAAAATTTTTTTTAACAGTTACATTAGTAATCTGTGAACCCAACCATTAACTGGAAAATAGTCGAGGGGAATCCAGGTGCAAAAAGCAGGTTCTTTGTACTTAAGGAATACAGCTTCAAAACACCTCCAAAGTATGGATTAAAATAGCAATTCACCTTATCACCTACCCCGGACTAAGAGCCCCACCTATAAGACTTCCCCTGATTCCCCAGGGAAGAGGGTCACAGTTCTTGAGGTGCTGTCATGCTGTTTTCCCGTTTCCCTGGCAAAGATAAAGCTATTGTTTTTTTCCTCAAAAAAAAAAAAAAAAAAAAAATCCTCAGAATCCTTCCTTTTCTGATGGTTTCATGGAACCAAATTATTTATGGTAAGATTCTTTTGTTTCAAGCTCCCAGAAAGTAAGCTTAAATGGCCTTAACCTGAGTTTTCTCCAGAGATACTTCCCTCGATCCCAAAGACATAGAGATTGATTTTGTGCCGTGACCTTTTGACAGCCCCATAAAGCCTATGATCCCTTCTCGGCATGCTGTAAATGTGCTTTACGTAGTGCACACACAACTCTGAATTCTATCTGCGGACTCGTGGTTAGAAATCCTTTGACAGGGGTCACAATTATGAGGCGGCTACGTAATGAGGCGTGTAACTGCTGTTACCCCAGCACCCTGTTCTGGAACCCCTTCTCTCAACTGACTTCGGAGAAACTAGCTCGCTTCAAAGTGGCTGAGGTGAGAAACCACAGTGGGGAATTTTTCTTTAGTTGGAAACGGAAAGAGAAAGAAGTTAGCCCTCTTCAGTCTGACCAGTCTAGAGGAGGGAGAGGTTCTGTCACCCAGTTTTGGCCTTTTGTGGAAATAGCCCCTTTCACTGTATACATGATAAACGGGCTTAATCATAACTATGGACACACCCAAGACCCCCTTTCTCTTCATCGAGATCTCGCTCGCTCTTGGTGGGGCGGTATTTGCCCTCATGACCTCTACCAAGCCGTCCAAACATTGGCTTCCCCGTCTGGAAGAGCGAGCTGAGTGTCTGCGCAGAAGATTTAGGCTCGAGGTCTGGCCGTCGGCCCAAACGAGTCGGTACCTGGAGTTTTCGTCAGGGTGGCCGGCTAGCCAGCGCCGTCAAGAGCGTAACCGGCCCGCTTCCTGCGTCGCAGGGGCACCGCCCTCGCGGCCGGGGGAGGAGTCGGCGCCAGAAAGCCGCTCTCCCCTCCCCAGAGCCTTCCTGGCGGCCGGCGGCCAGCAGTACTGCAGGGTCGGAGGCGGGGAGGGCCGTCCCGCGCAGCCGCTGCGCCGCTGGAGTAGCCGCCCCGCCCGCCTCGTCGCGGAGGAGCCCCAGAAACGCACTTCCACCGCGGCCGAGCCCACTTCCGCGTGCTGCTTCCTGGGGCCGCCAGGCCTGAGCTTTAGCTTCTCCGGAATTCATTATCCTGCTTAACACCCTGTAAAGCCATCCTCTCCTCGTTCTTTCCAAAACCCGTATAATGCCGCTTCCACTTCGTGGCGCACACTGCTCAAACTGAACCCGGCGCAACCGCCATCTTCGGAAATGCTGGTAGCTGTCGGTATGTCCCTCGTTCTGTGTGCAGAGCGGAAATGACTGCTCGTTATTCTCGATGCTCTACTAGGGGAGGCCAGAGCAATAATGTCCCTGCTATGGGAAGGACCTGCTTTTGAATTCTGAGCCCCCTATCACCGCTTAGCAGCTGTGTCCAAATTTAAAAGGCTACTTAATTTCGCCGAGTCTCTTATAGATGGATCAAACGAGATAAAGCATACAGAGCCCTTAGAACAATACCTGGCATAGAGCGGTATCTAGCATAAAGGTTAAGTAAAAACAAGGAAAAGTTTAAAGGATTTTTCGAGCACCCATTTGCTCAATATTATGTTGGTTGTGTTAGGCAAGGATTCTCTCCGTCCCCATAGGAATGGCCTCCCACCTGAAAGAGCTGGTGTTTGTCTAATGGTTTCTCAGTATGCTTACCAGCTCCCAGGCATCCTTTAAAGCTCCTGGTTCCTAAGTAAGTTTCTGCTCGTGTTCAACGTGACTAGCCCCTATTGCAGAGCTTTGTACTGGATGAGTATTCTGTAGGGATGGTGGACAAGCCTAGGTTTGGTATGACTGTAGCATTAACCTTTTTTTTTATTTCACAGGGAAAATGGAGATGAATGAAGAGCTAGACAGGCCTCTTCCCAGGTACATTTTAGGCTGCTGCCTGACAGCAGGCCATAATGCTTCCGAACCCTGGCCCCCTACCATTTGCAACCAGGTGCAGATTGGAGGCCGCGGGAGGGCGGGGGTGGGGGGGTGGGGGTGGGGCGGGGTTGAGTTTTGAAAAAAAGATCAAGAGAAAGATGCTAGTTTTTTTTTTTTAGTTGCGCTAATGACTCTAGTAGTTCTGCTTCTTGTGATAACTTATAAGGGAATGATAGAGAATTAAACGTACAAAAGATTTATTATTTTTCACCAAAAAATGGAGAAACTCCAAACTTGTGACCAACTCATTCATGATCCACTGAGTCTCACTGAGTCTTGACATGTTGAAGAATAATTAGAACTTTACTCTTCCGGGCTGAGTTGTTAACTTGTTTCGATTGATTTCTGCATTCCCAGCAGGACTCTTTTAAGTCCTTGCCCCTTCAGACCCTAACTATTCTCACTGCCACATAACTTGAGACTGGATGATACCTTCAAACACCACAGTTCCCACTGTGGAGTGAAATTATCTGATCCTTACACCGGTTAAAGAGGTGGAGGTTCCTTATACTTAAGAACTTTTTTTAACTTAAGTTATACTACAATAAAAAACCAAAAATGAAATGACATTTTTAATGTTGAATGGCATGGAAAGGTGAGCATCTTGTATAGTTTGATGAAATCACATGTACAAGGTAATCTCATTTTTGTAAAAAAAATTATAAGAATATGCATCAAAATGGTGATTTTCCTCTTTATGTTTATTTTTTAAATGTTCTGCAGTTATAATAGTGGAAAATAAAAGTTATTTTGTAAACTGTGTGACTTCTAAGAGATGAATATTCTGTTAGCTAACTCCTCAGTTTCCATAGAGGTAAACAAATAATGTCAGTTTGATAAATCAAGAAATAGAAACATGAACATTATTTCGGAATCTGGAGTTACCTCTAAAAGATACTGCCTCTTGAGGCTGAGGATGGGGTCATGTTCCTTTTCATTTTAAGCTCTTGGATATAAGTGTGGGGTTTTTCTTTTCTTTTTAAAAAATATATGTACATTTTACTTTGCTAAATAAATTTTAAAAGGTAAAATATATCTCTGTGTAATTTTTTTAAAATTTATTTTCATCCAGGTTACCCTACCCTTTCCAGGTTACTCTTCCCTTTCCCTTCACACTCTTCACTTTGCCCTTCAACAGGCAGGGCAAAGAGAAATTTGAAAACCTGGCTGAAAGGCACTTTGAATAGAAATCAGTAAAGACAAATTACAAATTGCTCAGTATAAAGCATGAGGGTTTTGTTTTTGTTTTTAATTGAGGGGCTAAAAATACAGCTGCTTAATTGTCATAAACTGCATCGTACTCTTTCTGGGATGGCCTTTTGGCTTGAGTCCGTTACTGATTATGTATCTTGTAGCACTGTGGGAACTGCATTATCAGAACAGTTTTAAAGTCACAGCTTGCGTATTTGGTGCCCTCTAGTGCACTATTTTCAAATGACAAAAGCATAGTTTATCGGTGCCAAGCTGTTAACTGAAGAGGATAAAATGTACATTTCAATCCACCTTCCCAGTGTGATTGATCTTGTTTCTTTTCCTGACATCCAAAGACACTCTGCACATACACATTCCTCTCTGCACATACACATTATTTCATATCATGACACTCACTAGGCTGTGACCTTGCACTAACTAGTTCCTTAATCTCTGGGCTTCAATTTCCTCATCTGTAAAACGAGGATGATAATCGTCAGAACTGTAATGTGGATGCCCTGCACACACGGGGGGCGCACTCACTGCTAGCTATCTTTTTTTTACATTTAATAGATCAGTCGATACTAAACATGCTTGAAGACAGTAATCAATCTTGACTCAGGTATCATAATCTGGTGGTTGGGGAATGTGAAGAACGTTAATGAGTAGCTTAAAAGATAAAGAACAGAAGTCTAGGTGTGATTCTCATCTCTGGTCCCATGTTACTGAGTCAGTTCATTCCAATTCTCAAGTCGGGAAGCATGGTAAATTTCTCTGCATCCTTCACAGTACCTGTAATTACATACCCTTAAGAAATGTTTGTCTTGTTTTAATGTTCAAGGTAAATGGTGTTCTGGTTGAACCTAGAAAATACAGAAAATGCTGAATGATAGAAAATAGTTAGTTTAAAGGTTTAAAGATTTGGATTCAAACTTGTTTTGTAAGCCAGAGGTTTCAAATGCCTCTTTCTGGATTTAGTGTGGTTTCTCAGTGGGCTGTGGACAGTTTCTCTGTTATCAGTGTACAGTGTGAAGGCATGACTGACTCTGGAACCCATGTGAATCAGCATTTACAAATCGATAAGAGGTAATAGGTTCCAGAATTTTCATCCACTCTCACCTAACTCCAGTTTTGCTTAAGTCTCTACAGCTAACATTTATTTTCTCTGACACATCTCTAGGAGACCTTATCTAGTTTTCCTGCATTGACAGACTTGGACTTTGGTGCTTAACTTCACTACCTCCTAGATTCCCCAAGAGCCCAGTTACCTGAAGAAAGCACTGGGTGCTTCTGACCCCGTGAATGCCTCTGGAGTCTTTGGTCTTGTATGTAATAAATGTCCCCATGCTTATTTTTCCTATGTGTCTTATATTAGGCATGTCAGTATTGTTTCTCCTCCACTTCTACCTGCCTCAGTGCTGAATCAGATTTTTTCTTGAACATCTACCAGCTGACCATTTGCTGAAGCCCTATTATATGCTAAAATGTAAAGCATTTTATGTACATCACTCCTAAACTCTCACAACCACCGTCCAGTTAGGCAGAGGGTATTGTCCCCATTTTCCAGAAGAGAAAATCGCTCTAGGTCACCCAGATAAATGTCAGAGCCACATTTCCAACTCAAGCCAGCCTCGAGAGCCCATGGCCTCAATACTGCATCAGAAACACTTCCCAAAGGGAGAATTTTGAGTTATTTAGCCTTTAGAAGTGCAGGGAGAATCTTGCAACTCCCTTCAGGCACTCAGCCATCAGTTCTGAGGCTTATTCCCTTCAAGAAAGCCCACCTGTTCAGCCCTGCCGTATTGATCATTTTTAAAACCATGATGGTTCATATTTGCTTGGCACCTTGCGGTTTTCGAAGGTTGGCCCATGGGGTATCTCATTTTCTATTCGAGAAAGCCTTTTGCCCTCATCATCTGCTGAATCTCCAAGCTGGGGCAGCAACTTCTTTCCTGGCAGAAGATTGCAGCTGTTATTATTTACCCTCCAGGGGATACACTGCGCATCCCAAGCCTTACAGCTGGGAACACTGACATCTACCTGTGCAAGCATATAAAATAATCTTGACGAAGGGGAGGGGTGTTCACTCGCAGGCCATCCTGGTCACAGCATGTTGGGCAATGAACTCTCCCAACTGGAAGCTGTGCCGCAGAACCAAAGGCACCGTCTTGGCCATCAAAACTACATTCAGCAGTCCTTCAGTCAGCCGGGCCTCCCCAACACATGTGCTCATCCACTTGGGCCAAGCATGTGGTCGTCTAATTGCTTTACCTTTCTTTAACTCCCTCCCTTCTTCCCCCCCATTCCCAACTCTCTCTTGTCCTTAAAAGCTTCCTCCAGGTTTACACCTTAGCCTCCTTGTAGGATGCCGGTGAATGCCAAGGCTTGTGTGGGTGGAAGATTCTAAATCAGCTGCGGACACAGGCCTGGGGGTGGGCTGCCTGGAGTGTAGAAGGGCCACAACCTGAAAACACATGAGCCTCTTTCATCCCAATAGGATTTTTGTTGTTGTTTTCTAAAGCCTGCTGTTCCAGCAGGGCACTTCACCAGAAGCTATGGTGTCTGCAACTTTTAGACAGCATAAGCACTAACAACAGAGCTGCCCATATATGTATCCTCTGCAAGACTTTCAACAGAACTTGGGGGCCTGGAAAAATTGTTTTTTAAACAAGCCTGTTTCTCCCTTAGCAAAACAGGTTTGAAAAGTATCAATAGCTTGAAGCATATCATCCACCATCATCTCCGTAATTAAGTTTCACAAAATGACAGGGTCAGATTTCATACTGTCAGCTCTCAATTATTTGCTGGTGGAGGGACTCCAGAGACAGAATTCCAATGGGACTTAAATACACTGTTCATTTACATTGGTTTTACGAGGCATTTTAGTCATTAACATTTTTAAAGGGGTGTGTCTGCGGTTCTGGAAATTTTCAACTGTTTACAGCAAATAACAAAGCTACTCAGTGAGGATGCTGACGGGGCTGGAATGCTGTCGAATATCTTTTCCACCCTTTGGACCAACTCTGCTCAGTGAGGGCTGGAAACAAAATGGGATTTGGCCTTAGACAAAGAAAAGTTTAATCCCTGATGCTGCTGTGTGGCTTTTCAGATCCCTTTCTTGGAAAATGGGGGAAATGAAATAATATCACCTACCTTCATGGTATCAGAGAACAACCTTGGAAGTTGCGAGGGAATTCTCAAACACAACCGTGAAATGTTTCCAGCATTCACTCAGGTATTTTAATCTGGAGGAGCCTGGATGTGTCACACATGTCCATGAATAGACCAGAGCTGCTAATTATCTTGGGTTGGGAGGCTTTGCCAACCTCTCTAAATTATGACATTCTGGCTATAGATGATAAATAAAGGGGCTCAGGATGACCCAGGAAAGTCACAGACTAGAGTCTCTGGCTGGAATCTGGTCAGTGAGCAACTCAGCTTGGAAGGTAAGCATGTTTTGTGTTCCTAAGAGCCATCGAAAAAAGCTCAGTTTCTTTTAAGAAGTTGCTGCTCCATGGTTTATCCTTACTCAACTTATCCTGTTTGTTAATACATGATTAATTTTCAATAATTCATTTGAATGTATACTAAGTGGCAGATGTGGCCTTGAATTCACGATGTTGCCTGAGAGGTTAGACGGCAAACAGGCTCATGTGAGTAGCCGTCCTACACAAAATCTCCGGCACCATGTGCACAAGTTCTGAATTGGAGCAGGGTGGGGGGTGAGTATGGAATAAAGGGGGGACGGATTGGTTAGTATCAGGCAGAAAGAACTGGAAAGTGGGAACCCAAGTATATATGATCTGCTGAAAATACCAGATGAGTTTCTGCAGTTGCTTAATCATCCATATTATGTAACTAACATGTTCTGGATTAAGGACTCTCTCTTGATCCCCAGGATAGAATCGGGTCCTTGTGCCCATAAACAAAAGAAAGCTTGACAAACTCAATCGTACGTTCTTTCCAAAGAGCACATTTGTTTTCAGGATCAGGAAGTCGGAGCACTGTTCTACTAAATGTTTAGATCTGTATTACTTAGGATACGGGTTCAACAACTAACAGAGGTGCCCAAACAGTAGCGGTTCAGCAGTGTCAGGGGCCCCATTTCTCTCATTGTGCTGCCACCCTCAATACATGGCTTCCATTTCATGGTCCAAGATAGCTACTCCAGCTCCAGCCCTCACATCAACACTCCAACAGAAAAGGAGAAGGTGAAGGGCAACAATCTGAATGCTGTGTACATCACTTCTACTCCCAACTTTGGCCACATCTAGTTGCAAGGGAGGATGGGAAACTGGTGACTGTGTCCAGCTAGAAACTCTATTATAAGAAAAGTTCAGACTGGAGGGCGACTAGCAGTTCCTGCCATGATTCCCTTCCTGTGGTTTTCCACTCCAAACCTACTTGATTAATAATTCAAAGTGCTGAGCTAGAAGCCCACTGAATTCCCTACATAGAGAAAACAGTTTTACCTCCTCTATTATTTTTGGATAGCATAGGTAATAAATGCTATTATTCTTACATAATAATAATATTATTATTCTTGGGCAAAGATTAGAAAATACAAATCAGTAAGAACTTAAGAATTAGCATAGTAAGACTCCATCCCCTAGTGATAATGATGTTAGGATTTTGATGTCTTTCCTGATAGACTTGCCTAATACAAATGACATAGATAACATAGAATCTTGAGGCGATAATTTACATTACACGATGGCAGTGATGATAAATGGTCTATATCACTATGTGGGGTGGGGAAAGGACTTTTAACTGGTTAAACAGTTGAAAGAAAATAGAAACTGGGAGACTTGGATTTTAGTTCCACCTCTTAACTGACCCCTGTGTGACTCTGAGCAAGTAACAAATTCTTAACGTTTCCATTTTTCCATACATAAAATAGAAATTGTATTTGATTTTCTCACTCCCTGTTATAAAGATAGTCATGAGAATCAAGTATTCCTTCCTGTATTCCTCCAGGCGCTCTTGGGTGCCCTCTACGTGGTGGGTATTGAGACACGTTCCCTTGCCCCCATGGAGCGGAATCCAATGGGTGAGGCATAGCACAATGTTTCGGGGAACGTCAGCTGGGACACACATGTCAAAGGTTACTATCAAGGGGTGACTACCAACTATCATAATGTTCCTTGACCCTTCACTTCTCTCTTCATACCTCTTTGCCAAGACCAAAGTGGCGGAAGAGGTAGGAGATAAAGTGGTCAGTTGGGAGGAGGTGGTCTGGCTTGGTCAGGCTGCCATTTTTCTCTCCCCCCCTCCCCTCCAAACCCTACCAGCCCTAACTCTACTACTATACAGATCAGCATTTTCTGGTTTCATCTCGTCTCTTCCATTTGCCCCACCCTCTTGACAGGGAAGTAGGAAAATTGAGATTGCAGAAGTTGGTAAAAAACTCATGTCAGAAGGCAGAGTTCCATTTCTAGATCCAAGAAAAACTTCCTGTTGTGTTAAGACCCTTCTTAGGAGCGGAAACTAGCTCACTCAAATGAAAACCACAATGAATAATTTCACTGATTTGTACCGTATGTTTAGCAAGCCTAAAATCCCAAGAGGAGGTTGGTGAATCAGAAGAGAAACCATCAGAAGGGAACTGTCCCCCCCCACCCCACCCCCACCACCAGCCAGGGCTCTTCCTCACTTCCTCCTTCACCACGCCCTGCAGGAACAGTGACAACCCACCGAGTGGAATAAGTTTGGGGGCACGTGATGCAAAGGCAAACTGGCAGAGCCTCCGTGGCTGGTTCAAGGATGGCACCACTCAGATTATTCATCCCTTCCCCAGATGGATTTTTGCTTTTTTACAAAAAGATCTAGAAAAGCAAGCTGTATTCGCTTAGGCTATGCTGCAATAACCAGTTAAGCCCAGAATCCTGGCTCAACACAATGAAAATTTATTCTTGCTTTCATTATGGGACCAATACAGGTTGGTGGTAGAGTGGAAGGTAGACACAAGGGAATCCTGCTCAACAGCCCTGGTTGACAGAGGCTCTGACATTTGGAGTCTTGGGCCTCCATCATCCTGGCTGGCAGTAGAGGAACAGAACGAGTGGAGAACACACACGTGCTCTCCTGTGCATAGACTGGAAGTGACACAGTTCACTTCTGTCCCAGTGGTTGGACAGAACACACTACAGAGCAGCTGCGACTGATGGGGAGGCATGCAGGTATCTGGCAAGCAACCAGTGCCTCTGTCCTAGCAGCACTTGAATGCCAAGTGCATGCTGCAACATGTAACGGCAGCTCAGAATCCCAGACCACGGAAAAATCGTTTGAATCTAAATCCTCTGAGATGTGTCATCTGTGGGTCTTCCCTATTGGCTTCCTGAGTGCCTGACAGGCAGCTCTCAGGTCACAAATGGCCCACCCCCTTTAAGGAGGGTTCTTCACAAGGGTTTTACTGGCCTATTTATGTGCCTCAGTAGCTAGTTCACAAGAACTGGTCGCTCAGAATGGCCTCACCATAGGATGTTGGGGGACTAACATAGCTTGGTGTCCCTGGAAGCATGGATCGATTGATCATTGGAATCAAAGCTGACTTTTCATAAGTTATGGAATTTTAAGCTGTTCACATTTAATTGCACAAAAATGACACCATAAAACTGGAGGCTTGTTCTCTGAAGAACTGTTGACCAAAATTGTTCAAAATATGATTCAGGCCTCCTCTTGCAGTTGACTCACGTCTGACTCTTGTCCAGTGTTTTTATGCCAAGGGAGGATGCTCTGTACTCACTATTATCAATAATTAAATATACATACAGCCCATACATGGATGATAGAGTTTTCTTGAATGAACTTTGTATGCCCCTGCCAGGGGGCAAGCAGTCACTTTCTATGTAATAGCTTATCCAGGACCGGAATTTCTCTGCCTCCCCTCCCCTGTTGCTCCTTGCTCTGGGGACATTTAGCCATCTACCAAAAAGGCAGGAGAGAAGCAAGGGAAATACAGCTTAGTTCGAGGCCGACTGACTTCACAGGGTGGTTCGCAGTTTGTTTTACTTGGCCTGCCTTGGAGCTGTTTTGGGACATATGAGGTTCTTCAACCAAGAGGCCTTTTCCAGACCTGATTTCCCCTTGGAATGACACATTATCCTCCCTTCCAATATAGTGATTGTAAATTCCTGCCTGGGGAGCAGCAATTGCTTTGAATTACACACTATTTGAATAACCCAGTATGGGATTAACAAAGCCTTATTGTCCTGCAGTCCTCTACTGAAATTTGCGAGAATAATTTCTGGTGACATTACTTTTCCCTGCCTAGCATTTGACTATGCAAAGACCACTTCTCCGCACTTTAATTGGTCCTTTTTAGTTGTATGTAATAGAAACCTCTTTTTACCATTCTACCAACACTGAACAGGATGAAATAATACTATCAGGGTTTTTTTTTTTTAGTTCACCTTTTTCCTCCCTTTCCCTCTCTGGCACGTTTACTATAATTCCACACCTTAAGAGTTTCTCAGTTTTTTTGTGCCTAAAATACTACTTCCTGACCACTATATACACATGCAAGTACGCACACTGTAAGGCAAAATTTAGGATTCTCTCTTTCACAATATGTGTACATGCTATTTTTTAAATAGACCTCAGGAGCACAGAGTAAAAACAGTGATTATCCCCGGTTTGTGACACAACTCTCATTGTTGGTCTGGAAATGCTATTTTAAACATGTTTTTATGATGACTTGAGGAAACCCATTTACATTTACTCTATTCCATTTCTTAAAAAAAAATTCTCATTTACTTTTTAATCATCTGCAAATAAAACTCAATAACTAAGAATAAATCTACCAATATTTACTTCCTAACCAAAGTTATTTCTGCCAGTACCAAAACGGATCTCTTTACAGTGACAAAGTCTAAAGGTAGGACTATGAAAATGGTGAGACCAAGACATTATTTACCAATAAAATAGATCTCTATAAAAGCTTCTGATTCTGCAAATGTGAAACCAAAAAATTAGAGCTATAATGGATTTTTTTTCTAGCTGGTTTTAGACCAGTTACATCTCATAAAGATTATAAAGATAGGAAACTAACTTGAAACCAAAATAACTACCAAGAACACTTTGTATGCCATTAATAAGTAATAAAAATCTATGCACTGCTAAATGAAAATATAAAACCTGATTATTTATGTAAAACATTAGGCCCACATAATTATCGCTCCAAAAAACAGCTTAATAGCACAATATTTTTAAAACAGCCTTTAATGAAATCCACAAAAAAATAATCTTTACCCATCTGTCCCCAAACTATCTCCTCAGATCCTACACCTAAGTTGAAATTTTTGTTCCAGACGGAGTTGGAAGGTATTTCAGATATAGTTATAAGAAGTATGATAAATTAGTATTTTCAAATCATTCGATGATGACCATGAACTCAGCTAAAAAAACCAAAAAAATAACAAGTCTAGAATCTGCACTGAGAAGATTTTAATCTATACAGATATGAGCCAGCTTTTCCCGTTTTTCAAACCAGAGACTTTGAAGCATTTCCTCTTAGAAAAAAATAAAAAGAAATGGTGTTGCTGCTGTTAGTCATTTCATTAGCAAGGAGATAGAATTAATTCCTTTAGGGAACTTGTTTCAAAGTTGAGGTGTAGATGAAATCCAACGCCACACAACTGGAGTTGAGTGGGCCTTATATAGACACTTGGCTCACAGGCAGCATAAACAAGAAAGTTCAGTAAGCTCAAACAAAGCTGAGGCCAAAATCACGTAGTGATTTGTAGAGGAGCAAGAGGTAAATACCATAAACAGACGCTAAAGTAAATGAAAATCTTATGAGCAGGTTAAAAAAAACTAAGAGATTTAGAAGAACTGCTGTCTAGCCCAGGTTTTTTTTTCCTCTCATACGAGTAGTGCATGACAAACAAATGAGTAGGAAACAAAATGACAGGAAACTTGAAGTATAAACTTCCAGACTTCTGGTAACATGGTTTATAACAGGGCTCAAGTATTCAGGCTTGCTTCTAAATTAAAAAGAAACAAAACAAAAAAATCCCAGTTTGAGCCTAAAACATTTCATATTTGGTAAACTATTTGGGGAAATTCCATCAAATCTACAGGCCAAGTAATTTTATTTATTCTTACCCTCCAACCTTTCCATTTCATTTTGCTTCAGCAGTTGTTAAAAAACCGAGTAGATAGCTGGGATAGACCCAGGAGCTCTCTTCTCCAAGAAAAAAGCTACGTGTGCATCCTAGGCAGATAAGAAAAGTCTTTTTCTTCCAAGCTCAGGCCCTTGTCACTGTTGAGGACTGTTCTCCTTACTCCTATCTCCTTCGGACTGCCATATACCAACCACTCGCCTCCCTGGCCACCAGGTGATCACACTGCTGGGAGGTGTGTTGAGAGCCCGAGCCACTGGTGGCCGTGACTAGTCAGGCAGAGCTCTGAGAGCCCATGAGGTCTCCCACATCACAGCTTTTCCACCCTTCCTTCCTCTACTGGAGGTCCACCCTGCAGTGACGTGACCTAGCTCATTATGCTGCCCTGGTGCCTCAATTCCCCTCATTAGGACCGAAGACCTGCCCCTTAGCTGAGGTTACTCTGTCTGGCTCTTTGCCAGCTATATGCCTCCCTATCCACCCTGCCACTGCCCCCATGGGCTGGGACTCTGCTGGGAGTAAGTCAATTGCTCAAAAGCCATGACTCCTTCAAGACTTTGGTTCACCATCCAGTCATTTCCCCCTGCTTACTTTGCTCCCTGAAGGTACTGATGGTTGCCTGGACCAAATGCTAGTTTGCATTATCTACTGAGCCCACCTGACTACCTTTTCCAGAGCCAGCCTAGCCAGCCAAGTTTGCTCCCCTGCCTGCCTCTTCCCACCAGCTGATGCTGCTAAAATGTTGATGACAATAACAGTAATTAATGATAGTTAAAAAGATTAGTCTCTCAGAAACTGTCTTAGGTGTTTAATATACTTATTTATTTAATAATGACTATAACACTTGGAGAAACCAACACTAGGAGAGGTTAAATGACTTGCTCAAGGTCACCCAAAGAATAAATAGCACAGCTGGAATTTGAACCTACATCTTTCTGATGCCAGGTATATTTCTGCTCTCAATTCCAACATGTGGGTTTTTTCCCCACACCAAGCAATTTTAAGGCACCAACTGGGTGTCCTACAATTCAACTCAATTCTGACACCATCCATCTGGAGATGGCATCAAATCCCACAGGTTAAGGGCTCAGTGCTACAAAAATTCGCACCCCACCCCACTTCAGACGCCAATCACAAGAACGGTAGTCACCTGTGCTTCTGACCGACGGGCTACAGATTGCAGTTTCCACCAATCCCTTCCTTGGGATCCATTAATTAACCACAGCGGCTCACAGAATTCAGAGAAACATTTTACTTACCAGATTAGTAGTTTATTATGTAACTCAGGAACCGCCAGATGAAAGAGCTGCAGAGGGCAAGGTGGCGGAAAGGACGCAGAGCTTCCATACCTTCTGTGAGCGTGCCGCTGTCCTCAAGACTCCTCCACCTGTTCACCAACCCGGAAGCTCTCCTAAGCCCATCCTCTTAGCTTTTTCTGGAGGCTTCATTACTTAAGCATGATTGATTAAATCATTGGCCACTGGTGACTGAGCCCAACCTCCAGCGCTTCTCCCCTCCCCTTAGGTCGGGGGTGGGACTGAAAGTTCCAACCCTCTAATCACGTTGTTGGTTCTCCTGGCAGCCAGTCCCCATCCTTAGGTGGGATCTAAAAGTCATCTCTTAGACTTAACAAAAGGCACCTTTATCACCCTCATCACTTAGGAAATTCCAAGGGTTTCTGGAGCACTATGCCAGGAACAGGGACAAAGACCAGATATCTATTTCTTATTATAAATCACAATATCACACCGGGTAAATACTCTTAACCGCAGGCCAAGGGTTCGCAACATTCACTTTGCCGCTACATGGTTCCCATGCGCTTTATGTTTGTTGGGGGAAGCACACCTCTGGGGCTGTGCAGAACCTCAGCTCTACGGCCTCCCAGTGGGCCTTGGACACCATCTGTTAAAAAACTGATGTCTCTGCCTCTCTTATTTATGCTCCCACTACTTCAGCTGGCTTGGCTACCAGTAGACTTGGCTTGTTGGCAACGATCAAACTTTACACCTGAGTGCAGCCATCCATCTGCTCTCGGGCCCACGTAGGTTTCCCTGGGATCTAGGAAGCTCCAAATCTGAGGGTTCTGGCCCAGGTCTTTAATTTTACTACTTAGAGCTAAAACTCAAAGAACTGAAGTAAGTTGTCCCGTGTCACACGACTAGTTAATGGCAGGGCCAGGACTGAAGTTTCATGGTGCCCAGGCCACCCTGAGTAGGCTAGAAATAAGGGAGGCCACATTTTGCAGCAGGGCTTTTGATGGCAAGCTAGATTGCTTGAATCTATGACCCTTGCCCCTGTGGTTTTAATCTCTGACATGGAGCAGCAAGAGAGGCCTAACGAAAAGGATGGCAATATTGCTTATAAGAAGCAAATTGTTCGGGAAGAGTTGCTGCTACCACCCGTCGTTGGCAAGGACCAGGACTTTGTGAGTCTATCACCAGTCTGGAAGCCAGAAAGATGTTCATAGATGTAGTCACACATCGTGATCTGATTTACATCCCAGGGCAAAAGCAATTTCATGATAAGGGGAGCAACTTTAGCTGAGAATTTACTACACACCAGAGACAGCTCCAAGTAAGCATTTTATATGCATTAACTTGTTCAACCCACACAACCACCCTGTGAAGCAGATGCTTTATCATCCTCATTTAACTACAACGAAATTGAGCCATAGAGCAGTCAGGTAACTTGCACAAGATCACACAGCTAGGAAGAGGCAGAACCAGGATGTGGATGAAGCTGTCTACTTCTAACATCGATACTCCTAACCCGTGCTCCAGACTGGCTTTCATGGGAAATGGGAATGGACATTTTTGAAACCCCAAAAGACATAGGGATCCCCACTGACAGGGGACTATGGATAACCTTCATAGCCTGCAATTAGCGTTTCAGAGCTTTTCACTTTGCTCCAGGAAACTGTTATCCAGCCCCATGTGGTTTCTAGGCCACTCTCAGCGTGCTTTATGGCCACCTCAATTCCTAGGTTAAAGTTTAAAGCAGATAAGGTGCAGAGAAACATAGAAAAGGAACCAAATAAAACTACCAATAAAACAAAAGTTTGGCAACTTTGAAATCTTGTTGCATAACTCCTTGCTTGGGAAGAAATGCTCAAAAATCAACAACAGGAGGAAAAAACAGGATGTTAAAAAGCACTTTTATTATGTTTTTAGAAGCTTACTGCCAGACTATAACTATTTCTGCCAAAAATAACATACTTAACTCCCTACAACCTACATGATTTGGGGTTTGCTGGGAATTTTGTGGGATTTTTTTTTGGAGTGAAACCGTAAGTTCCCACCAAGTTCAGTTTCAAAAAGAATGTCCCAGAAATGAACGTACATCCAGGGAAGGAGTCTCCTGGGTAGAAACAATGGTCCTACAGCCCCTACTGTGAATGATGTGTCCCAAAAACCTTTGGCTTAGAGAATGGCATCTTCCATGGGGTTCCTTCAGTGCACCTGCAGTGACTGCAGGTCTCCTTTGGAAGGTCTCTGTCCTATGGGCAGGGGATGCAAAATGATGCAAGATCATGAAGATGTGGGAAGGGCCCAGGACCGGGAGCCCAACAAAGCTGGGCTCAAATCCTGGATCCACCAACTCCTATCCTCATCTGTGAGACGAGAATAAAGTACCATCCTGCACGACTGCTGTGAGGGTGAAATGAGGTATCGTACGTACATGGCTCAGCACAGTGTCCAGAAGTAGTAGCTTAAGCCCTTCCACTTGAGAAGACTGGATAGAGCTACATCACTGCCAGCCAGGAACAGAGAGAGCGGGGAGCAAGACCCTGAGGGGGCAGAGGGGTGGCGGAGAGACTGAACGGCCCAGGAGCGAGAGGAAGAGAAGAGAGAAGGACTCGCTCCTTTCTGTCCTCCAAGGTGTACTTGGTGGGGACAGATAGAAGATTCCAGGGGCAAAGAAAAAATTATTTTGCACCATCCAAGAGCCAGATTTTTCAACTAATTAAGTACCACTCTTCCAAACGTTGAAAGCATAACAAAGGGGTCCCCATTATTGTTACTGAGTGGTAGGATTTTTTTATGTTTCTGAAACACTGGTTTTTTTTTTCTCCAAGATTTTTTATTCCCCTTGTGCCACCTCTCCATCTGAACAGACAAATCATTCTTTGCTCATACCTACCGGACGGGACCTGAGAGCAGAAAGCACAGAATTTTGGAGTTTCAAAAGCCTGGGCCAGTGGTTCTCAAAGTGCAGTCCCCAGCCCAGCAGCATCAGCATCACCTGGGCATCACCTGAGTGCTTGTTAGGTAAATTCTTGGGCCCCACCCAGACCTGAATCATCAGTTCTGAGGATGAGGCCCAGCAGTCTGCCTTTTTTTTTTTTTTTTTTTTTTTGGCGGTACGCGGGCCTCTCACTGTTGTGGCCTCTCCCGTTGCGGAGCACAGCGGCCATGGCTCACGGGCCCAGCAGCTCCGCGGCATGTGGGATCTTCCCTGACCGGGGCACGAACCCGTGTCCCCCGCATCGGCAGGCGGACCCCCAACCACTTCCCCACCAGGGAAGTCTGTCTTAATAAGCCCTCCAAGTGATTTGGATGCAGCAACATTTGAAAACCATTGGCCTAGGCCCTTATGGACTGGAGAGGACTAATATAGGCAGCAGATTCAGAAAACATGAGGAGTGAAAGCAAAGCTCCTCACCCAGATTAGGGAAGTATTCCCCAGGCTGAGGAATGAGGGGAGATAGAAAGGAAGTGATGAGAGAGGTAGGGCCGGAAGTGAGTGCCAGCCTGCCTCTGAGTGAGCTCTGTGCTTTGTGCCAAGGGGCTACAGTGGTTGCCATCTGGCAGGTGTCTGGTGAGGACTTACACTTGACAGCAACCAGGCTTCCTCCATTGCCTGACAGGCAGGAGAAATTGTTGGGTCTCTGTCCTCCTTATTCCACATGGACAATCCATCCTTGCAACAGCCTGGAATGCTCATCAGCCTGAAGGAGGTCAGGACCCTGGACCTCTAGTGGCATGGGGGTGGGGGAGGAAGAAAGGCCTTGCGGTTGATCTTGGCTGGGGCTGAACAGAACCAGTGCAAGATTACCCAGGAGCCAGGGCAAAGATAACACCCCAGTTATAATCCCTACTTGCGAGGGAAAGGTATTGTCATTGAATTGGATTGTCCATTGCTACCTCTTCCTGGGGTGCCTCTCTGTGTTTCAGAGTCTGGAAAGCTCACAGCTACATCTCGCAGACTCCCTCGTAGCTGAGCCTGTGCAACTCACTGATTGTGTGAGTTTCAGAGGGCAGAAGTCAGTCAGAAGCCATCAGCCTTCTCTGGTCAAACTTGCTCAGTCAAGCTTCATGTCCATAGCGGCAAGGGGGCGTTCCCAATCCTAACTTGCACATTTCTCAAGTACGGCAACTGCAGTGTGTTCATGAACTCAGTAGCTCCAGGGACAGCCCCCTGATGCCCCACCCTCCTAAGTGGGAGAGAGGTTACAGCTCCTGCAGCGGGGGTGGGGCTGGGGGGAGCCTGTTCTCTGGGTTTTCAGGGAGTCATTCCAAAAGGCACCAGCCCACATGCCTGTTCCTTCAGTACTTCCAACTATTTTATAAGCACCACCTTCCCTGTATTACTTTCTTTTGTGCTTAAATCCTAGTCTGGTTCATATTTCTTGCGCTAAGGATATACTATTCCAAAAATGGGGGCGGGGGTGGCTGCCTTTAAATTTAACTGAAGAATCAGGACATTTGTACAGAAATGCTTATGGGTCCAGAAAACCATGCCATGTACCAAAGGAGCAGCATGGACAGCGCAAGTCTCAGAGGCTCCGAAGCAAGAACACTCACCATACCAGCATTGTTAGGCTTTGCAGTAGGGTGGGACTCGAAGGAAATGTCTTCAAAGACCTCGCAATGTGCTTTCTGGCTGATTTTCCTATTTCAGCTGACCTTGACCTTTGCCTTGCTCCTGCTTCCTCATTTCCTCCTCCATACCTTCTCTTGTGTAACTGCCCGTGGCGCTGCTCTCCTTTTCTCCTAAATATCAAGCCCCATTTCTCCTTCCATGTTTTTACCAGCGTGACTCGTTTCAGAATAGGCATGAGTCTGTATGTTTCAAGGAAGTTCACAGTTTGCAGCAAGCGGGACCAAATGGATGTCAGTTATTTCAGGATGTGAGCCCCTGCTGATGGCCAAACATTGTCCCAGGTGTATAAGAACTCCCCAGAGTTTCTATTTGTTGATTGTTAGGGGAGCTTCCACTGTTTGAAGGTAGCTCAAGAAGCTGACCATGGAGATTTCTGCTGCTACCCATGCCTAATGAGTATTTGATGAGCTCTGTCCACAAAGAACAGAAATTTGAAATGACCCCTTCCAAGCCTGGAGAGCCAACCTCAACTGACCCTCCCTATAAGAAGCTTTCTACGTGAAGACTCCAGCTTGGCAGCAGGACGTGCTTTAGTATTTCAGTGAAACCACATTCCTCCAGGCTACACCAGCCGTGGGTACTGCTTAGAAGTATGCTCTCCCAACACCTCTTCTCTAGTTGGAGGCGCCATGAGCATTTCTCTTGTGGCTCTCCCACCACCTGTGCTCACTATGTCACTGCACTGAGACCTCAGCTCCCACTTAGGAAGCTCCTGTCCCTGGTTTGCTGTCTTAATAAGTCTCCTTTTGGTGAGATCAAAGCTGTATGTCTGTTCTGCTCCAAGTGTCACTCCTGAAGAGAGAGAATTATGGGCCTGTATGAGTTAGGGTTTTCCAGAGAAACTAACACGTTGTGTATATACAGCAAAGGAGTTTTATTTTAAAGAATTGGCTCATCTACTGTGGAGGTTTGGCAAGTCCAAAATCTGACAATGGAGGCCAGTAGCGGACTGGAGACTCAGGAAACAGTTGTGGTTTGAAACTGCGGGTTCTGCTAGCAAGCCAGGAACAGCTGATGCTGCTGACAAAGTGGTAAGGCAGTCTGCTGGCAGAATTCCCTCTTGCTGCAGGACGGTCAGCCTTTTGTTCTATTTAGGCCTTCCGTTGGTTGCATGAGGCCCACCCACATCATGGAGGGCAATCTGCTTTATTCAGAGTCCACTGATTTAATGTAAATCTCATCCAAAAACACAGGAACAGCCAGAATAATGTTGGACCAAATATCTGGGCACTGTGGCCCAGCAAAGTTGACACACAAAATTAACCATCATAGACCCTTGTTACTAAGTGACAGGGGAGAATTATCTCATATTCTTTGCTCTTGCTGCATCCTTTCTCTGGTGCAGTCACTTCATCACAGGTTTCCCCGGCCTGTGCCCCTGATCGGGTATGGTTTCCCTTGGAGGTCAGTGAAGGGGAGGGGTGGAGGTGGAAGAGGGATGCTGGGCTGGAAGTTAATTAGAGGAACGTTGGGCTCAAAATCTGCTCTTCTGGGCTTCCCTAGTGGCACAGTGGTTGGGAGTCCGCCTGCCAACGCAAGGGACGCGGGTTCGGGCCCTGGTCCGGGAGGATCCCACATGCCGCGGAGCGGCTGAGCCCATGCGCCACAACTGCTGAGCCTGTGCTCTAGAGCCCCCGAGCCACAACTACTGAGCCCGCGTGCCGCAGCTGCTGAGGCCCATGCACCTAGAGCCCGTGCTCTGCAGCAGGAGAGGCCACTGCAGTGAGAGGCCCGTGCACCGCGGTGGGCAGGGGCCCCCGCTCGCCGCAACTGGAGAAAGCCCGCACGCAGCAACGAAGATCCAACGCAGCCAAAGTAAATAAATAAATAAATAAATCTTAAAAAAAAAAAAATCTGCTCTTCTCATGATTTCCCAGCCTGTATGCCCACAACAAGCCAGAGAATTCTCTGCCCTCAGGTTTCCTGCCACAGCAACCTTTCACCCCCAGGTCAGAGGAAGACAATTTCCCAGCCTTCACCAACATCTTGGCTCCAGAGCCCAAGTTTAGCCAACAACTGCCTCTCCAAGGAGCCAAATCTCCAGCTGGTCAGGCCCAGTAGCCCCCAGTGTGAGTGCAAAACTTCCTGAATCCACGCATGTGGTTGAGTTGAGCCTTGGTGACATTAGTCATGTTTATTGTTGATGGAAAACAAGGAAAGCTGTAACCAAGTCCTCACTGTGGTTTTTAACTGTTGCTCACTAACTGTAATAAGACTATAAAAAAGGCCCCAAATAGAAACTGTTTATACTGTCGGGGTAAATAGGATAGGAGACCAGACTGCTCCTTCAGTGATGCCCGGTAGTCTGTCTCCTTCACTGGAACAAGTTCGTGTATACACCCTCCCCAATGCTGCCTGTGTATTTCCTGTTTTACTGACATATAATTCATGTTTCATACCATTCACCCGTTTAAAATGTGTGACTCAGTGGTTTTTAGTATATTCACAGAGTTGTGCAACCATCACCACAAAGAATTTTGGAACATTTCATCACCCCCCAAACAAACCCCAAACCCATATACAGCCACTCTGACTCCTCCCCTCCCCGCAAACTTCCCAGACCTAGGCAGCCACTAATCTACTTTCTGTACCTATGCATGTACCTATTCTGGAGATTTCATATAAATAGAATCATATAGTATGTGGCTCTGACCAATTTTTACAAACATAAAATTAGTTTTCATCTTGTCATGATGACAAGATAACCGGACCCAAACATTCACTTCCCAGAGATACTGGTCACATGGCTCATCTCAGTGCAACAGGCAAACAAGCATCTAAGCAGTAAGAAAGTCAGAAATTCTGAGTTTCTAGCAGCACTAAACAGATGGAAATCCTGGATTCCGTGTAAATTTGATTTATGGTCAAAAGAAATCTCAAGGAGTGTTTAATGGACAAGACACTTGCGATCACATGAAGAGCCCACTGAACAGCTCCGTCGGGCAGGCCAGGTGGCAAATCTCCTGGAGTCCAGCTGCACCCTTTAAGATGTATTTCTTGGGAAATTAACTCTCTTACCACTTGCAATTCTCTTCGCAAGGGGAATTCGGTAAATATGAAATAGGCATTTTATGTCTATGTCCTGATTGAATAAGAAGAGGGGGCAGAGGGTATAAAATCAAATGTGCACAGTATCAGAGCCTGACCTGAGGACCAAAGACCCAGCTCGTGCTGTCCTACGATGTTGTGCACTTGGCAGATTCCAAGAAGGAAGTGCTGAGAATTGAAGTCAGCGCTTTGAAATGGTGAGACCAGCTAGCTATTTAAAACAAAGGAAACACTCACTAGCCTGCTCTCAGATCGCCTCTCTCTGGGTCCTGGGGTATGATTTTCCTTTCTCAGAGTCTGATAATTATAAAACATTGCTTAAAAAGAAATGAGTTCTTTTTTTTTTTTCTTTCTTTTTTTTTTTTTTTTTTAAGAAATGAGCTCTTAAACATAAGAGTTTAAGAATTCTTTGGCTGGTACACGAGGTGAATCAGGACCTGTGTTTGTGACAAAGCTCCCTGTAGAGGTTACAGAAGGCCAGCCCACTGGAAAAAGGTACTGCCCAGATGAGGAAACCTGAGCTGGAAGGGAAAAAATGACTGAGTTTACATAACAGCAATGACTGAAGTGAGAGAGAACGGGGAGGAGGGTGGAGAATGGCCCTGACGGTGGCCTGTTCCAAGCACTGCCTGGAAGTCAAATCCTCTCTCCATAAAGAACTCCGATGATGCCTAAGCTTTTGCGCAAAAGTTTCAGCAACACAAGACCATGACTACTCCCTCTCTTTCCTGAAAATTTATACAAATCTCAAGTTACTTCATAGGCCCCTGAGAAAATGCCGTTTGCCTTCCCTGATAGCCCATGCCTGGTCAGAGGAATGAAGAAAACAAATCACTCAGTTTATCTAGTCAGTTAAGCTAGCAGACTAATATAGATTCCAAAAAAGGAAAAACCTGGAGCAGGGTCATTACTGTATAAACTGCCTTATACTGTTCTTATAATCCCTCATGATTTCTTCTCTCCCCATCTGCGTTTTAATCTTGAAGGTGGGGAATGTGTATTTTCCTTCTATACTGTTATTCACTGTGTCTGGCACACAGGGGACACAGAACTCTATCATTTTAGGTTGGCGGTTTGAAGCTGGGAAGCCAAATACAGGCAGGCAACGGTGAAACAGGCAGAAGAAGTGAAATTTTTAACAAGTTAAAAAATCAACTTGCAACTAATCAATAGTTAACTGTAGCTTCTTGAAACCCATCCCAAGACCCAAAAGTGTTTTAGAAATTAATCCCATGAAATGTGTTGACATTTAGTTCACATTTTGTGAACTAAAGCAAAGTCACAGTTTTATAAGGAATGTATATTTTAATGAGTCATGTGTGTAATCCGTTGAAAGAGTCTAGAAAGTTTTCTTTTTCTTGGGTGGGTGCAGAGGTGTTAAATGAAGTTGAAAGACCAGGAAAGAAAATACTAAGGTCCTGTGTTGAAGAAGCGTTTTCTAATTCTGGGAAGGAAAAAAAAAAAATCCCCAAAACTTCATGCTGCTTTCTGAAGTGCTACAGCCAAAGAAAATAATGTAGGTATAAGTTGAATTAACTAAGATGAGTACAAAATAGTGAATATGTTCAGAAGTGGGATATTATGATAAGTGGAAGAATTAGTACCTGCTCAGGAGAGAAGTTTGGGTCCTGGGACCCAGAGTGAGGAAGTTTGTCAGTAATCAGTCGAACTACAAAAGCAAAAGAAACGCACGCTAAATCCAAAATCAAAATTAGAAAGTAATTCAACACCCATTTATGATAAAAACACTCCAGAAAGTAGGCACAGAGGGAACATACCTCAACATAAAAAAAGCCATATATGACAAACCAAAAAGCCATATACGACAAACCCACAGCAAACATCATTCTCAATGGTGAAAAACTGAAACCATTTCCTCTAAGATTAGGAATAAGACAGGGATGTCCACTCTCTCCACTTTTATTCAACATAGTTTTGGAAGTCCTAACCATGGCAATCAGAGAAGAAAAAGAAAGAAAAGGAATCCAAATTGGAAAAGAAGAAGTAAAACTGCCACTGTTTGCAGATGACGTGATACTATACATAGGAAATCCTAAAGATGCTACCAGAAAACTACTAGAGCTCATCAATTAATATGGTAAACTTGCAGGATACAAAATTAATGCACAGAAATCTCTTGCATTCCTATACACTAATAATGAAAGAGCAGAAAGAGAAATTAAGGAAACGATCCCATTTACCATCACATCAAAAAGCATAAAATACCTAGGAATAAACCTACCTAAGGAGGCAAAAGGATTATACTCAGAAAACTATAAAACACTGATGAAAGAAATCAAAGATGACACAAACAGAAGGAGAAATATACCATGTTCTTGGATTGGAAGAATCAATATTGTGAAAATGACTATACTACCCAAAGTAATCTACAGATTCAGTACAATCCCTATCAAATTACCAACAGCATTTTTCACAGAATTAGAACAAAATATTTAATAATTTGTATGGAAACACAAAAGACCCTGAATAGCCAAAGCAATTGTGAGAAAGAAATATGGAGCTGGAGGAATCAGGCTCGCTGACTTCAGACTATACTACAAAGCTACAGCAATCAAAACAGTATGGTACCAGCACAAAAACAGAAATATAGATCCATGGAACAGGAGAGAAAGCCCAGAGATAACCCCACACACATATGGTCATCTTATGTTTGATAAAGGAGGCAAGAATATACAATGGAGAAAAGACAGCCTCTTCAATAAGTGATGCTGGGAAAACTGGACAGCCACATGTAAAAGAATGAAATTGGAACACTCACTAACACTGTATACAAAAATAAACTCCAAATGGATTAACGACCTAAATGTAGACCAGACACTATAAAACTCTTAGAGGAAAACATAGGCAGAACACTCTATGACATAAATTACAGCAAGATCCTTTTTGACCCACCTCCTAGAGAAATGGAAATAAAAACAAAAAGAAACAAATGGGACCTAAAGAAACTAAAAATCTTTTGCACAGCAAAGGAAACCATAAACAAGACGAAAAGACAACCCTCAGAATAGGAGAAAGTATTTGCAAACAAAGCGACCAACAGGGGATTAATCTCCAAAATATACAAACAGCTCATGGAGCTTAATATTAAAAAAAAAAAAACAACTAACAACCCAATCAAAAAATGGGTGGAAGACCTAAATAGACATCTCTCCAAAGAAGACATGCAGATTGCCAAGAGGCACATGAAAAGCTGCTCTACATCACTAATTATTAGAGAAATGCAAATCAGAACTAAAATGAGGTAACACTTTACACCAGTTAGAATGGTCATCATCAAAAAATTTACAAACAATAAATGCTGGAGAGGGTGTGCAGAAAAGGGAACCCTCCTGCACTGTTGGTGGGAATGTAAATTGATACAGCCACTACAGAGAACAGTATACTATGGAGAACAATATAGAGCTTCCTTACAAAATTAAAATACAGCTACCATATGATCCAGCAATCCTACTCCTGGGCATATATTTGGAGAAAACCATAATTTGAAAAGATACATGCACCCCAATGTTCATTGCAGCACTATTTACAATATCCAGGACATGGAAGCAACCTAAATGTCCACTGATGGAAGAATGGATAAAGAAGATGTGGGATATATATATATATATATATATATATATATATATATGTACAATGGAATATTTCTAAGCCATAAAAATGAACAAATTAATGCCATTTGCAGCAACATGGATGGACCTAGTGATTGTCATATTGAGTGAAGTAAATCAGACAAAGACAAATATCATATGATATCATATGATATTTAGATATAGTGAAATCTAAAAAAAATGGTACAAATTAACCTATTTACAAAACAGAAATAGAGTCACAGATGTAGAAAACACACTTGTGGTTACCAAGGGGGAAAGGAGGTGGGGGGAGGAGGGATAAATTGGGAGATTGGGATTGACATATACACACTACTGTATGTAAAATATATAAGTAATAAGAACCTGCTGTATAGCACAGGGAACTCTACTCAATACTCTGTAATGACCTATATGGGAATAGAATCTAAAAATGGGTGGATATAGGTATATGTATAATGGATTCACTTTGCTGTACACCAGAAACTAACACAACATTGTAAATCAACTATATTCCAATAAAAATTAAATTAAAAAAATTAGAAAGTAGAAATTGGGGGATGGAAATACTGACCTTATGAAATTTAATGTTTAAGTTGCCCCTCCCCCCAGATGTGGCCACCCCTAATGGACTGGCCATTTCTAAGTCAGTGGTTCTCACCTAGCATGCTTGAGACATTGACCAGGAGGTTATTAAAAAGTCAGATGCTAGGGCCCAGCTCAGATCTACCAAATCTGGGGAAAGGTTTCTGATTGAATTTTTTTTTTTTTTTTTGTGGTACGCGGGCCTCTCACTGCTGTGGCCTCTCCCGTTGCAGAGCACAGGCTCCTGATGCGCAGGCTCAGCGGCCATGGCTCACAGGCCTATCCGCTCTGCGGCATGTGGGATCTTCCCGGACCAGGGCACGAACCCGTGTCCCCTGCATCGGCAGGCGGACTCCCAGCCACTGCGCCACCAGGGAAGCCCCTGAATATTTTTCAAAAGCTCAACAGGTGATGCTGATGCAGTTGGGTCTATGGACCATACCATAAAGATACACTGAAGTAGACCACTGCTATGGACTGACTGTATCCCTCCCAAATGCCCATGATGAAGCCCTAACCCCCAGGCAATGATATTTGGAGATGAAATATTTAGGAGATAACTGCTTTTAGGCGAGAGCATGAGACTGGGGCCCTCATGATGGGATTGGAGAAGAGACACCCAGGTACTCACTCCTTCTCCCTATGTGAGGACACAGCCAGCAGGCTGCTACTTTTGATCAAGGAAGAGGGTTGTCATCAGGAACTGATTCTGCTGACAACCTGATCTTGAACTCAGCCTCCACAACAGTGAGAAATAAATGTCTTTTGTTTCAGCCACCCATCTTTGGTATTTTGTCGTGGCAGCCCGAGCTGACTAAGACAAGCATGAAGTAGATACATGAAGTTGAGCCCCTCTGTAACGCTGGGAAAGCTGCAGTCATATCATAACACATGGGGTTTTTCAAATATTTTGAGGTCGTACTTTCTACACAAGTTCAAACTTATATTATGCTAGGCCTTGGGGGACCCGGCTGTAAATGCTGAGTCAAGCATCGAAGTCAGGGTCGGTGGGAATGGATTTGTTGAAGATGAACTCTTTGTTGAAACTCTGTCCTAGACAGACAGACCATTCCTTTTTTGCAGTACTTAGCAAGTTTTTTCTTCTTATAGTGTACATGCTTGCTTGGCCACTAGACCATGGGCTAGCTTCAAGGAGGCAGTACCATGATTGATCCATTTCTGCAGCCCCAGAGTTTAGCTTAGTGCTTGGAACACAGGAAGTGTTCAATTAATGTTGCATGAAATGCTTGTTACGTAAATTATACCTTCAAATCTTTTGAAGGATAAAGTTTTCTGCTCAAAAAAAAAAAAGCAACAACAACCCTTTTGATTATGGACATTTTCAAACATACAACATTAGAAAAAACAGTAAAGTAAGCTCCTGTGCACTCGTCACCCTGCTTAAAAAATTATCAATCCATGACTAATCACGTTTCACCTATATCCTTCCACTCCCTATATCCCCAATTTCCACAACACACATGATCATTTTGACAAAAAATCCACACATTACCTCATTTCATCCATATTCCTCAGCATCTATCTCTTTGATAAAGACAATTAAAACAAAAGAAAACAGGACAAATATAACCACAATCACATTATCAAACTTGAAAAGATTAACCATAATTTTAATACTATCAAATATCCCGTAAGTATTCATATGTTCCCAATCGTATCATAAATAATATTTTTGTTTAGGTCTGTCTGAATCAGGATCCAAAGCCCACACTTCAAATTTGGTTGATCTGTCTCTCAAGATTTTTAACCAACCAATTCCTTCTTTCTTCCTGTTCCTTCAACTTTTTTTTTTTTTTTTGCAACTTTTTGTTGTTGTTGTTTTTGAAAAAGCCAGATTATTTGTCCTGCAGAGATTTCCACATTCTGGACTTTTCTGATTTTATTTCTGTGGCATCGTATTCCCCTAACATGTTCCATACTCCTGCAAACTGGTAGGTAGAGTCATATCTAGAGCCTTGACAAAATTCAATCCCTGCCCCCCACCTCCCACCCTCTGCCCCACAATGGCTTATTTTTGGTAGGGGGTGGGGACAAAAATGCTTCTGTTATGGTTACTATTGTTGTTGGGTTTTTTTTAACTTTTGAATTTTATTTTATTTATTTTTTTTTATACAGCAGGTTCTTATTAGTTATCCATTTTATACATATTAGTGTATATATGTCAATCCCAATCTCCCAGTTCATCACACCACCACCACTCCCCTGCCACTTTCCCCGCTTGGTGTCCATACGTTTGTTCTCTACATCTGTGTCTCTATTTCTGCCCTGCAAACTGGTTCATCTGTACGATTTTTCTAGGTTCCACATATATGCGTTAATACATGATGTTTGTTTTTCTCTTTCTGACTTACTTCACTCTGTATGACAGTCTCTATCTAGATCCATCCATGTCTCAACAAATGACACAATTTCGTTCCTTTTTATGGCTGAGTAATATTCCATTGTATATATGTACCATATCTTCTTTATCCATTCATCTGTCGATGGGCATTTAGGCTGCTTCCATGACCTGGCTATTGTAAATAGTGCTGCAGTGAATATTGTGGTACGTCTCTTTTTGAATTATGGTTTTCTCAGGGTATATGCCCAGTAGTGGGCTTGCTGGGCCATATGGTGCTTCTATTTTTAGTTTTTTAAGGAACCTCCATACTGTTCTCCATAGTGGCTGTATCAATTTACATTCCCACCTACAGTGCAAGAGGGTTCCCTTTTCTCCACATTTCCCTTTCCAGCATTTGTTGTTTGTAGGTTTTCTGATGATGCCCATTCTAACTGGTGTGACGTGATACCTCGTAGTTTTGATTTGCATTTCTCTAATAATTAGTGATGTTGAGCAGCTTTTCATGTGCTTCTTGGTCATCTGTATGTCTTCTTTGGAGAAATGTCTGTTTAGGTCTTCTGCCCATTTTTTGATTGGGTTGTTTTTTCAATATTGAGCTGCATGAGCTGTTTTTATATTTAGGAGATTAATCCTTTGCCTGTTGATTCGTTTGCAAATATTTTCTCCCATTCTGAGGGCTGCCTTTTTGCCTTGTTTGTAGTTTCCTTTGCTTTTCAAAAGCTTTTAAGTTTCATTAGGTCCCACTTATTTATTTTTGTTTTTATTTCCATTACTCTAGGAGGTGGATCAAAAAAGATCTTGCTGTGATTTATGTCAAAGAGTATTCTTCCTATGTTTTCCTCTAAGAGTTTTATAGTGTCCAGTCTTACATTTAGGTCTCGAATCCATTTTGAGTTTATTTTTGTGTATGGTGTTAGGGAGTGTTCTAATTTCATTCTTTTACATGTAGCTCTCCAGTTTTCCCAGAAGAGACTGTCTTTTCTCCATTGTATATCCTTGCCTCCTTTGTCATAGATTAGTTACCATAGGTGCATGAGTTTATCTCTGGGCTTTCTATCCTGTTGCATTGATCTATATGTCTGTTTTTGTGCCAGTACCATATTGTCTTAATTACTGTAGCTTTGTAGTATAGTATGAAGTCAGGGGGTCTGATTCCTCCAGCTCCGTTTTTGTTTCTCAAGATTGCTTTGGCTATTCGGGGTCTTTTGTGTCTCCATACAAATTTTAAGATTTTTTGTTCTATTTCTATAAAAAATGCCATTGGTAATTTGATAGGGATTGCATTGAATCTGTAGATTGCTCTGGGTAGTATAGTCATGTTCACAATGTTGATTCTTCCAATCCAAGAACATGGTATATCTCTCCATTTGTATTATCTTTAATTTTTTTCATCAGTGTCTTATAGTTTCTGCATACAGGTCTTTTGTCTCCCTAGGTAGATTTATTCCTAGGTATTTTATTCTTTTTGTTGCAATGGTAAATGGGAGTGTTTCCTTAATTTCTCTTTCAGAATTTTCATCATTAGTGTATTTTTCCCTGTAATTTATTTCTAATCTCATAGCATTGTGGTCAGAAAAGATGCTTGATATTATTTCAGTTTTCTTAAATTTACTGAGGCTTGATTTGTGACCCAAGATGTGATCTATCCTGGAGAATGTTCCGTGTGCACTTGAGAAGAAAGTGTAATCTGCTGTTTTTGGATGGAATGTCCTATATATATCAATTAAATCTATCTGGTCTACTGTGTCATTTAAAGCTTGTGTTTCCTTATTAATTTTCTGTTTGGATGATCTGTCCATTGGTGTAAATGAGGTGTTAAAGTCCCCCACTATTATTGTGTTACTGCTGCTTTCCTCTTTTATAGCTGTTAGCAGTTGCCTTATATATTGAGGTGCTCCTATGTTAGGTGCATATATATTTATAATTGTCATATCTTCTTCTTGGATTGATCCCTTGATCATTATGTAGTGTCCTTCCTTGTCTCTTGTAACATTCTTTATGTTAGAGTCTATTTTATCTGATATGAGTATTGCTACTCCAGCTTTCTTTTCATTTCCATTTGCATGGAATATCTTTTTCTATCCCCTCACTTTCAGTCTGTATCTGTCCCTAGGTCTGACGTAGGTCTCTTGTAGACAGCATATGTATGGGTCTTGTTTTTGTATCTATTCAGCGAGCCTGTGTCTTTTGGTTGGAGCATTTAATCCATTCACGTTTAAGGTAATTATTGATATGTATGTTCCTATGACCATTTTCTTAATTGTTATGGGTTTGTTATTGTAGGTCCTTTTCTTCTCTTGTGTTTCCTGCCTAGAGAAGTTCCTTTAGCATTTGTTGTAGAGCTGGTTTGGTGGTGCTGAATTCTCTTAGCTTTTGCTTGTCTGTAAAGCTTTTGATTTCTCTGTCGAATCTGAATGAGATCCTTGCCAGGTAGAGTAATCTTGGTTGTAGGTTCTTCCCTTTCATCACTTTAAGTATATCATGCCACTCCCTTCTGGCTTGTAGAGTTTCTGCCGAGAAAGCAGCTGTTAACCTTATGGGAGTTCCCTTATATATTATGTGTCATTTTTCCCTTGTTGCTTTCAGAAATTTTTCTTTGTCTTTAATTTTTGCCAAATTGATTACTGTGTGTCTAGACGTGTTTCTCCTTGGGTTTATCCTGCCTGGGACTCTCTGCGCTTTCTGGACTTGGGTGGCTATTTCCTTTCCCTGTTAGGGAACTTTTTGACTTCCCTAACATGGGAAATATTTTCTCGGATATTTCTCTCTCTCTTCTCCTTCTGGGATGCATATAATGCGAACGTTGTTGCGTTTAATGTTGTCCCAGAGGTCTCTTAGGCTATCTTCATTTCTTTTCATTCTTTTTTCTTTATTCTGTTCCGTGGCAGTGCATTCCACCATTCTGTCTTCCAGGTCACTTATCCGTTCTTCTGCCTCAGTTATTCTGCTACTGATTCCTTCTAGTGTAGTTTTCATTTCAGTTATTGTATTGTTCATCTCTGTTTGTTTTTTCTTTAAATCTTCGAGGTGTTTTTTCTTTAATTCTAGGTCTTTGTTAAACATTTCTTGCATCTTCTCGATCTTTGCCTCCATTCTGTCCTGGATCATCTTCACTATCATCATTCTGAATTCTTTTTCTGGAAGATTGCCTATCTCCACTTCATTTAGTTGTTTTTCTGGGATTTTATCTTGTTCCTTCATCTGGTACATAGCCCTCTGCCTTTTCATCTTGCCTATCTTTCTGTGAATGTGGTTTTTGTTCCACAGGCTGCAGGATTGTAGTTCTTGCTTCTGCTGTCTGCCCTCTCATGGTTACTATTGTTGCATAACAAATTATCCCTTAACTCAGCAGCTTAAATAACTTTTTAATTTTGCTCGTGATTTTACGGGTCAGGAATTTGGGAAGGAAAACAGGTATGGTTTATCTTTGCTTCAAGGTGTCTGGGGCCTTAGCTGGGGCTAAAAAACTGTACACACACCACAATACCAATATTACTACTGCTATATGGAATATAGTTTTAAATTTCTTTACAGTTTGTTATGGGTTGAACTGTGTGCCTCCAAATTAATATGCTGAAGTACCTCAGAATGTGACTGTATTTGGAGATAGGGTCTTCCAAGGGGTAATTAAGGTTAAGTGAGTTCATTAGGGTGGGTCCTTATCCTATGAATGATCTTGTTATAAGAAGAGGAGATTAGGACAGAGACATGCACAAAAGACTGTGTGAAGATACAGGGTGAAGACAGCCATTGACACACCCAGGAGAGGAGCCTTGGAAGAAACTGACCCTGCTGAGTCCTTGATCTTAAGACTTCCAGCTTCCAGAACTGTGAAGAAATAAATTTTTGTTGTGTAAGCCACCCAGCCTGTGGTACTTTGCTATAGCAGCCCTAGCAAACTAAGACACAGTTCCTTTTTATCTTTAGGATGTATCATAGTAGGGATAGAGTCAATTTAATATATGAAGTTATTAGAAATAATTCCTTTCTGTATAGTTGCCACTAATTCGATACACAATTAGATTCATTTGTTTTATTTACTCTCAATCTTTAGGAATTTCTTTTTTTTAACCCTTTTACTAAATTTTGCTTTATTAAATTTTGCTTTATAATTATTTAAAGCATAGACATGGTTCCAAAGTCAAACCTACAAGATAAAGTACACTGACAGAAGTCTAGTGTCTTACTTCTCTCCCCTTCACTCCATCCCCCCCTCTCCTTACAGATAACCAATTTTACCAGTGTTTGGTTTATATTTCCTTTAAAAAAGGCAAATACATATAAGTAGTTTCATTTCCCTTTTTCAGATATAGTAATATACTCTACACACTGTTCTGCATCTTGCTTTTTTTCACTTAACAAGGTATCCCAGAGATCATGTTGATACACAGAGCCACTTCTTTTTTTACAACTGCACAATACTCGATTGTGTAGATGTCCCTTATAGATGGACATTTGTGTTGCTTCCAGTCTTGTGCTATTATATAAAGTGTGCTGATAGCTTCTTTGAGTGTCTGAGACTTTAGGATGAAATCTCATTAAATCTGCCAGTGTCCTACATCCATCCCTGTCTCAAAGTGAGCTGTTGGTATAGTTTACCCTGATTGCTAAGATATTCCATCTTCCACTCTTTCTTATCTCATTTGGTATAGGAACTCCTTAGCATGAATAACTCAAGCCCCTATATTCAAAATAACACCCATTGCGGTTTTGAAGAAAAAAAGCAGCAATCTCTAGTTCTGCAACTTAGTCTCCTCCCCCTCCCTCCTTCCTCCCCTAAGTAAGACCAAACAAAGTCAGGGATTGTAGGAATGTTTCTCGTTCAGCATTCCTTAGATCTGGACGAGGAGTCAGACCACATCTTAGGTACCATCTCCCCATCACTCGTGTGGAGAGCAACCTTCCAGTTCACTTACTTATTTACCAAATATTTAATAAATGTTTGCTATGTGTCAGACACCATGCTAGGTGCTAAAGACAAAGCAGTGAATAAGACAACCTCAGTTTCTATCCTCCTGGAGCTCAGACAGTGGCCCTTAGATCTTGTGACTGGCTGAAGCCATTTCAGTCAACACATAAAACAGCACTTACTCATCCTTCTCAAGGAGCTCACAGCTTCAAGAATATCATCATCTTGGGCTTCCCTGGTGGCACAGTGGTTGAGAGTCCACCTGCCGATGCAGGGGACACGGGTTCGTGCCCCGGTCCGGAAGATCCCACATGCCGCGGAGCGGCTGGGCCCGTGAGCCATGGCTGCTGAGCCTGCGCGTCCGGAGCCTGCGCTCCGCAAAAAGAATATCATCCTCTTCCCAAGGTCAACACCAGACTGAGACTTTCTCCTCCTTGTACGGAAAGTGATGGGAAAAGGCCCAAAAGGTTTGGCAATACTTCCAGGTATTCACTCTTAGGTGTCCAGATTGTAGATCCAATGGGAGCAACTGCTCTAATTCTAACAGACAGTAGCCAGACTTTCCTTTACATGCCTCCTCTAAATCAATAATGCCTCAGTCTTAATTTTGCATTTATTTTGCTCTGGACTCCCAGGTTCTTTTTATAACAGCACTAGTCACCATACATTGAATATTTACTATGCTCCAGGCATCGTGCTAAGTCTTTTCCACTTAAATCATGTAGTTCCCCCCAGTTATAGGGTAGGTACTATTTTTATTATAGAGGCAGACACTGAAGTTTAGGGATGTTAAGTAACATACCCAAGCTCACACATCTAATAAGGGCAGATACAATCAGAGAAGTCACACCGATGAGGGTAAGGCAGTCTCTGGTATGACTGACAGGCTACAGTCAGAATAATAATAGTAACAGCTAACTTCTATGGAGCACTTACTGTTGTACCAAGTACTAAGTGTTTACACGTTAGGTTGGAAAAACTTATTGCTCACCTCTGATGTTTCCTTCCGCACGGGGGAAGCTCTTCTGGCAGATTTCTGACCTCGCCCTTTTCCTTGACTCACTCCTCCCCAACAGTGGGGAGGGACAGGAGGACGGGAAGGGGAGGAGAAGCAGCTTCTCAGTGGTGAGTGTGGGGAGTACGGACCCCAAATGCATAGCTCAGCCTCTCTCTGTCTTCCTTCTCTTGCCAGCCAGCCTCCCTTAGAGCCTCTATTGGCGCTCTTCTCCCGTGATGCGTGGTTTACAGGGACAGTTCCCACCTGGGAGGACTGCTCCAGCCTGTGTGGGTATCCTGCCTAATTCTGGGGTTCACTTACCCACACGTATAAACCACTGACTCCCATATAAAACCTATCAGGATAAAGTTGGTATTTTGATCCCATTTGTTTGATTTCTTTATGCCCATCCCTAAATTAGAGCTTTGTAAGGGATGAGGGGGTGTCCTTTATTATATCCTCTTGAATCCCCAAAATAATTAACTCATTTAATCCTGGGAAGACTTCCATTAGAAACGTACTCTTCCCCTCTCATATGAGGAAATAAAGCAGTTCTCATTTGGCCTCTCCCTTGAAGGATAAATATTTGCTCTTAGTTCAGGATCAGATGAAACTAAAGCACATGAGAGAGTCTGCAAATTGTTAAAGCTAAACAAACAGAAGGCCATAAGGGCGGTGGTTCTGGCTCGGACCCCGGCAGTGGGATCCCAATCGGTTCCTTTCCGGCTTCCGGCTCCTGTATCTGTAAAGCCAGGGGTCCGAGCGCCTGCCGCTGGCAGCTCGTTCCTGCTCTACCGTTCAGACTGTGAGTCAGTGGTGACTAGCCTCTGACTGTTTCCCCTGACTTCCTCTGCGTCACTGAGGACTTTTGGAGGCCGCCTTTTCCCTTGATCTAGCTGGGTCCAGTCCCTGGGGGGTCACGAGGTGCTTCAAACTCCCCCTCGGTAACGGGCTCTGCCTTCTGCGGTTTGCTGCTTGCTTGCCTCTGGTTGCGCAGCAACATAACACACGCCCACACCTCCGGTTCGAAGAGGCTGATCTGCTGTCAGGCTCTCGTTGAAGGGGTTCCCCCAGGCCCTCTGCTGCATTTCCTTGCTTTCTCAGAGGGGCCAGATGATGGCGAAAGAAACCCCCTAGTCATTCCTAGGGAGATGTCGGGGCTGAAGTGGAAGTACGCAGACCTCTTCCCAGATAAAAATGCCCATCTCCCTCAGGTCAGCGTTAGGAAGAAAGACCTCACGAGATCCAGGCTTACTCTTAAGAGCCTGATTTCAGGACAGTGAGTTCTGCTATTGCAAAAGCTTGCCCTTTGATTGGCCTCGTGGAATCTAGTTGGGTCACCAGATTCTGGGGAATAGAGGCCATGTGGCAGGCCTTCACCGTAAGTTGCATCTGATTCTGAAACTCCGGTGGTTTAACTCCGGAAGAAAGCAAAATAGCAAAGAACAGGAAGTGGAAAAAATATTTTGCCTAGTGGAAACTACCTCTCCTTCACCTGTGCTCCTCCAAAACAGCAGTCAAATTGGCACAGATACCGCCTCTTCTGGGGGGCATCCCCACAGGGTGCCTCCCCCAGAAGAACTTTGTTGACGAATTTGTTGCCCCAGTTCTTCAGAAGAGAGTTCTAAAGGCATCATTAGAGGAACTGGAGGCTGTGTCTCCCTGCTTCCAGAACAAGAGAGCTCACTCTCTCGCATTTTTGAAAAAAGAAACCTCAGTGGGGTCAGGACGTCAGCACAGAGCCAGGGCCAAGTTCTGAGTTAGCTCAAGGGAAATCTTTACATACTGGGAAGTGCTGGGACAGCTCCTCTACAGGGAGGAGCAGAGATGTGTGTTTGCATTGGCCGAGGCGGACAGAGGAATAAGATAAGCACAGGTTTTGAAAGTGCAAAAGGGTGGGGAGGTCAGCGTGTACCAGAGGGAAAAGAACAGGCAGCCAGGATAAGAGACACTGCTCCGTCCTCCTGACCCTTTGCTCCATCCTCCTGACCCTTTGCTCTGTCCTCCTGACCCTTGCCCTCGCAGGACCTGTCCCATACCGCCACCAGCAGGCACTTCTTCGCTTAGGTGGAGGAGGGGGGTTGTGGCCCTGGGTGGCACTGTTCCCAGAATGAAAAATGCGAGTGTTGGCAACCATCTCAAAGGCCTAGAATTGTTCAGAAACCTTTACACCTCTGATCACCAGACCACAGAGCCCAAGGGCCATTCAAGGCCGGTGGGAACTCGGGAACAATAGACTTGGCCCCCTGCTTATCTGTTTGCATAGCTCTCGGACGGCTGTAAATGGGCCCCAGACCAATCACCATCCTACTAATCTCCTTCAAGCCAGTTCTCACAAGTTACAGTCTGTACTAAAGCCAGCAGCAGTTAGAGACGGGAGCTGAGGTTAGGACACTCCACTCTGGAGAGACTGAAACTAGCCTGACTGAACTCAGTGAGGTACTCACCTCAGCACACAATTTCAGGGGGCACCAAAAAACTCAGTAATCGAGATAAATAATACTTAATGTAATCTTTAAAATGTTTTCTTTTGATAGTTTGTTCATCATGGATTATTTTGCATTAGTTTTGATTTTTTTAATGATTGTATCCAAATATGGTTTATCTTAATTACTGAGTTTTTTGGTGCCCCTTAAATTTTACACCTGAGGCGAGTGCCTTAATCACCTCACCCTAAACTCCACCCAGCTGAGAAATGATATTGTTCGCAAACATTCAGAAATCGGAGACGTGGAAAAGCCCCATGACAATTAATCAGGAGGTGAGGGTCCTTCAGAAGGTGTGGAAAGTGAGGCCCTGATATCCCAGGCCTGGATATTGAAGTTGGATGGAGATGTTAGAAAAGTCAGCCTTGTAACAGAGAATTCTGTCAGGGAGTCCGGCTGGAAAGCCCCCTCCAAGGGGCTCTATCCAGCCAACCTGAAACCTTTTACAGGGAGGCTGGGGCAAGCATTAGCAGTAGAATGTTGCCTACTTGGTATCAGCTGAGAAGCACTGAAAAGGCTCCTTTTCCCTAAGGTCATGGCAGGTATATACCATCAGTACCGTGGTCAGTCCTTTGGCTCTCTTGAAGTTGTCTTGGTTTTAAAGAACGAGCTGTTATAATACAACCATCTCTGTGGGAAACAATTACTGGTAGATATCTTAGCAGAGACGGACTTATTCATTCAACAAACATTCACTAAGCACCATGGACCAGACTAGAGCAAGATCTACCCTGCCCAATCTAACGGGAGTGACAGATAGGAACGTCAACTTACTGTACCAAGGTCAGGATCGAGGCCAGGGCAGGATGGTGGAAGGGCCCTTCATTCAGTTCAGATCTCCTTCCGTCTGCGACTGCAATATGTAAGGAAAAGCAGGATTCAGGGCAGGCTCCTGCCTGGGATTACAGAAGGGATGGAGACAGCTCTCAAAACACCCTTCACCTGTTTCTCAGATCTGCCTGGGCTTTGTAGGACGAAGAGTAGGCAGCCAGCAATTGGCTTTGATTCACAGAGGTCTTGCTACACAACTCCAGGGGGCACCATTCTCATAGAATATAGTGGCGTTGGACAGGATTGGGAGGGTTCTGTCCTGGCACAGTGAAGACACTCTCTGAGAGGAGGCTGAGTTTGCCCCTGAAGGTATATGGCTGAGCATCTGTGGGCCTCTGCACCAGGAATCCTGACCCTTGTGGGGTGGGAAGAAGAACCCAGATGGGCTCCGCATCTTGGATCTCTGCCTAGGGCTGACCTGACATTGTGAGAGTTTGTCCGGCTTTATGGCCCTGGCCCAGCTCCTCGGGTGAGAAAGGGGCTGTGACCCTAGTTAGGCGGCCTCCCTGGGAGACAGAAGCCATTCCACTGGTGCTTTCTTTGATGTGCTTCTCAGGGGAGGTGGCCCGGGAGCTAATCATTGATTGAGCAGCCTGGGAAATGACAGGAGAGCAGAGGACAGGAGTGTTTCAGGTTCCTGAAACCCGTCTCTCTTTTTAAACAACTACCCAACAAACACATATGCAGCACTTCTATATACATCTTCCTGTTTCTTTTTCATGACAACTCTGTTATGATAGGTTCTATTATTCCCATTTTCCAACTGTGGAAATTGAGTCCTGAAAGGGGACATAACTTCTGGATAAGACAGTCAGTAAACGGAAAAGTTGGGATTGAACATTATACACCTGCGTCTCTTTCCCTGTGTCACTCAGGCCCTGTGACCCAAATGCTTCTATGCTTCAGGCCACACACTGGAGTCATCCTTTCCTCCTCGTCACTGCTCCTCACACACAGTCCTTGGCGGCAAGTATTTCTACCTAAGAATGGATTTCCATCTGCTCATTTTCCCTATCTCCCTGCCACTGTCCCAGTTCAAGCCATACTCATGGTTCTGCTGCTACTCTTGAACTCCCTAGGTTTTTTTCCTCTTCTTACTGGCTGTGTGTCTTTGGGCAAATTTCTTAACATCTCAGGGCTTGAGCGTTATCTCTGTAAAAGGGAACTGAGACTAGCACCACTGCACTGGGTTGTGCTAAAGATTAGGCGCCATGCTGTGTTTAGAGCAGTTCCTTCCAAGAGAAATATAAATGCAAGACTCATGTGTAATTTATAAACTTTTCCAGCCACCATATATTATTTTTAAATTTTATTGTATTTATTTATTTTTTATACAGCAGGTTCTTATTAGTTATCGATTTTACACATATTAGTGTATACATGTCAATCCCAATCTCCCAATTCATTACACCACCACCACCCGCCCCCACTTTCCCCCCTTGGTGTCCATACGTTTGTTCTCTATGTCTGTGTCTTTACCTCTGCCTTGCAAACAGGTTCATCTATACCATTTTTCTAGATTCCACGTATACGCGTTAATACACGATATTTGCTTTTCTCTTTCTGACTTACTTCACTCTGTACGACAGTCTCTAGGTCCATCCACGTCTCTACAAATGACCCAATGTTCTTCCTTTTTACGGTTGAGTAATATTCCATTGTATATATGTACCACTTCTTCATTATCTATTCGTCTGTTGATGGGCATTTAGGTTGCTTCCATGACCTGACTATTGTAAATAGTGCTGCAGTGAACACTGGGGTGCATGGGTCTTTTTGAATTATGGCTTTCTCTGGGCATATGCCCAGTAGTGGGATTGCTAGGTCATATGGTAATTCTATTTTTAGTTTTTTAGGGAACCTCCATACTGTTCTCCATAGTGGCTGTATCAGTTTACATTCCCACCTACAGGGCAAGAGGGCTCCCTTTTCTCCACATTTCCCTTTCCAGCATTTGTTATTTGTAGATTTTCTTATGATGCCCATTCTAACTGGTATGAGGTGATACTTCATTGTAGTTTTGATTTGCATTTCTCTAATAATTAGTGATGTTGAGCAGCTTTTCATGTGCTTCGTGGCCATCTGTATGTCTTCTTTGGAGAGATGTCTATTTACGTCTTCTGCCCATTTTTTTTTTTTTTTTGCAGTACGTGGGCCTCTCACTGCCACGGCCCCTCCCATTGCGGAGCACAGTCTCCAGACGTGCAGGCTCAGCAGCCATGGCTCACGGGCCCAGCTGCTCCGTGGCATGTGGGATCCTCCTGGACCAGGGCACGTACCCATGTCCCCTGCAGCGGCAGGCAGACTCTCAACCACTGTGCCATCAGGGAAGCCCCCTTCTGCCCATTTTTTGATTGGGTTGTTTGCTTTTTTAATATTGAGCTGCATGAGCTGTTTATATATTTTAGAGATTAATCCTTTGTCTGTTGATTTGTTTGCAAATATTTTCTCCCATTCTGAGGGTTGTCTTTTCATCTTGTTTATGGTTTCCTTTGCTGTGCAAAAGCTTTTAAGTTTCATTTGGTACCATTTGTTTATTTTTGTTTTTATTTCCATTTCTCTAGGAGGTGGATCAAAAAGGATCTTGCTGTGATTTATGTCAAAGAGTGTTCTTCCTATGTTTTCCTCTAAGAGTTTTATAATGGCCTGTCTTACATTTAGGTCTTTAATGCATTTTGAGTTTATTTTTGTGTATGGTGTTAGCGAGTGTTCTAATTTCATTCTTTTACATGTAGCTGTCCAGTTTTCCCAGCACCACTTGTTGAAGAGACTGTCTTCTCTCCATTGTATATTCTTGCCTCCTTTGTCATAGATTACTTGACCATAGGTGCGTGAGCTTATCTCTGGGCTTTCTCTCCTGTTCCATTGATCTATATTTCTGTTTTTGTGCCAGTACCATATTGTCTTGATTACTGTAGCTTTGTAGTAGAGTTTGAAGTCAGGGAGTCTGATTCTTCCAGCTCCAAATTTTCCCCTCAAGGTTGCTTTGGCTATTTGGGGTCTTTTGTGTCTCCATACAAATTTTAAGATTTTTCGTTCTAGTTCTGTAAAAAATGCCATTGGTAATTTGAGAGGGATTGCACTGAATCTGTAGATTGCTTTGGGTAGTATAGTCATTTTCACAATATTGATTATTCCAATCCAAGAACATCTGTTTGTGTCATCTTTGATTTCTTTCATCAGTCTTACAGTTTTCTGAGTACAGGTCATTTACCTCCTTAAGTAGGTTTATTCCTAGGTATTTTATTCTTTTTTTTGCAATAGTGAATGGTATTGTTTCCTTAATTTCTCTGTCCGATCTTTCGTTGTTAGCATATAGGAATGCAAGAGATTTCTGTGCATTAATTTTGTATCCTGCAACTTTAGCAAATTCATTGCTTACCTCTTAGTAGTTTTCTGGTGGCATCTTTAGGATTCTCTATGTATAGTATCATGTCATCTGAAAACAGTGACAGTTTTACTTCTTCTTTTCCAATTTGGATCCCTTTTCTTTCTTTTTCTTCTCTAATTGCTGTGGCTACAACTTCCAAAACTATGTTGAATACTAGTGGTGAGAGAGTGGACATCCTTGTCTTGTTCTTGATCTTAGAGGAAATGGATTCAGTTTTTCACCATTGAGAATGATGTTTGATTTGGGTTTGTTGTATATGGCCTTTTTTATGTTGAGGTAGGTTCCCTCTATGCCCACTTTCTGGAGAGTTTTTATCAAAAATGGGTGTTGAATTTTGTCAAAAGCTTTTTCTGCATCTATTGAGATGATTATATAGTTTTATTCTTCAATTTGTTAATATGGTGTATCACATTGATTGATTTGCATATACTGAAGAATCCTTGCATCCCTGGGATAAATCCCACTTGATCATGGTGTATGATCCTTTTAATCTGTTGCTGGATTCTGTTTGCTAGTATTTTGTTGAAGATTTTTGCATCTATATTCATCAGTGATATTGGTCTGTAATTTTCTTTTTTTGTAGTATCTCTATCTGGTTTTGGTATCAGGGTGATGGTGGCCTTGTAGAATGAGTTTGGGAGTGTTCCTTCCTCTGCAAATTTCTGGAAGAGTCTGAGAAGTATGGGTGTTAGCTCTTCTCTAAATGTTTGATGGAATTCACCTGTGAAGCCATCTGGTCCTGGGCTTCTGTTTGTTGGAAGATTTTTTTTTTTTTTGCGGTACGTGGGCCTCTCACTGTTGTGGCCTCTCCCGTTGAGGAGCACAGGCTCCGGACGTGCAGGCTCAGTGGCCATGGCTCACAGGCCCAGCCACTCCGCGGCACATGGGATTTTCCCGGACCAGGGCACGAACCCATGTCCCCTGCATCAGCCGGTGGACTCTCGACCACTGCGCCACCAGGGAAGCCCTGTTGGAAGATTTTTAATCACAGTTTCAATTTCATTACTTGTGATTGGTCTGTTCATATTTTCTATTTCTTCCTGGTTCAGTCTCGGAAGGTTATACCTTTCTAAGAATTTGTCCATTTCTTCCAATTGTCCATTTTATTGGCATAGAGTTGCTTGTAGTAGTCTCTTAGGATGCTTTGTATTTCTGTGGTGTCTGTTGTAACTTCTCCTTTTTCATTTCTAATTTTATTGATTTGAGTCCTCTCCCTCTTTTTCTTGATGAGTATGTCTAAAGGTTTATCAATTTTGTTTATCTTCTCAAAGAACCAGCTTTTAGTTTTATTGATCTTTGCTCCTGTTTTCTTTGTTTCTGTTTCATTTATTTCTGCTCTGATCTTTATGATTTCTTTCCTTCTAACTTGGGCTTTTTTTTTTTTGTTCTTCTTTCTATAGTTCCTTTAGGTGTAAGGTTAGATTGTTTATTTGAGATTTTTCTTGTTTCTTGAGGTAGGATTGTATTGCTATAAACTTCCCTCTTAAAACTGCTTTTGCTGCATCCCATAGGTTTTGGATCGTTGTGTTTTCGTTGTAATTTGTCTCTAGGTATTTTTTGACTTCCTCTTTGATTTCTTCAGTGATCGCTTGGTTATTTAGTAACATATTGTTTAGCCTCCATGTGCTTGTGTTTTTTACATTTTTTCCCTGTAATTTATTTCTAATCTCATAGTATTGTGGTCAGAAAAGATGTTTGATATGATTTCAATTTTCTTAAATTTACTGAGGCTTCGTTTGTGACCCAAGATGTGATCTGTTCTGGAGAATGTTCCTTGTGCACTTGGGAAGAACATGTAATCTGCTGTTTTTGGATGGAATGTCCTACAAATATCAATTAAATCTATCTGGTCTATTGTGTCATTTAAAGCTTGTGTTTCCTTATTAATTTTCTGTTTGGATGATCTGTCCATTGGTGTAAATGAGGTGTTAAAGTCCCCAAATGTTATTGTGTTACTGTCGTCTTCCTCTTTTATAGCTGTTAGCATTTGCCTTATGTATTAAGGTGCTTCTATGTTGGGTGCATAAATATTTATAATTGTTATATCTTCTTCTTGGATTGATCCCTAGATCATTATGTAGTGTTCTTCCTTGTCTCTTGTAACATTCTGTATTTTAGAGTCTATTTTATCTGATATGAGTATTGCTACTCCAGCTTTCTTTTTCTTTTTCTTTTCTTTTTTTTTGTGGTACACGGTCCTCTCATTGTCGTGGCCTCTCCCATTGCAGAGCACAGGCTCTGGACATGCAGGCTCAGCGGCCATGGCTCACGGGCCCAGCCACTCCGCGGCATGTGGGATCTTCCCAGACTGGGGTACGAACCTGTGTCCACTGCATTGGCAGGTGGACTCTCAACCACTGCGCCACCAGGGAAGCCCTCCAGCTTTCTTTTGATTTCCATTTGTATGGAATATATTTTCCATCCCCTCACTTTCAGTCTGTATGTGTCCCTAGGTCTGAAGTGGGTCTCTTGTAGACAGCATATATATATGGGTCTTGTTTTTGTATCCATTCAGCAAGCCTGTGTCTTTTGGTTACAGCATTTAATCCATTCACATTTAAGGTGATTATCAATATGTATGTTCCTATGACCATTTTCTTAATTGTTTTGGGTTCACTTTTGTAGGTCCTTTTCTTCTCTTGTATTTCCCACTTAGAGAAGGTTCCTTTAGCATTTGTTGTAGAGCTGGTTTGGTGGTGCTGAATTCTCTTAGCTTATGCTTTTCTGTAAAGCTTTTGATTTCTCCATTGAATCTGAATGAGATCCTTGCCGGGTAGAGTAATCTTGGTTGTAGGTTCTTCTGTTTCATCACTTTAAATATATCATGCCACTCCCTTCTGGCTTGTAGAGTTTCTGCTGAGAAATCAGCTGTTAACCTTATGGGAGTTCCCTTGTATGTTATTTGTCATTTTTCCATTGTTGCTTTTAATAATTTTTCTTTGTCTTTAATTTTTATTAATTTTGATTACTATGTGTCTCGGGTTTATCCTGCTCAGGACTCTCTGTGCTTCCTGGACTTGGGTGGCTATTTCCTTTCCCATGTTAGGGAAGTTTTTGACTTCCCTAACATGGGAAATATTTTCTTGGGTCCTTTCTCTCTCTCTTCTCCTCTGGGACCCCTATAATGTAAATGTTGGTACATTTAACGTTGTCCCAGCCAGTCACCATATTTAAAAAGGCAAAAATAAATAAGTGAAATTAGTTTTAGTAATATAATCTATTTAACACAGCATATAAACACAGTATCCATTTAACATGTAAACAGTATTTTTAAAATATTAATATTTATATTCGTTTTTTCATACTAAGTCTTCCAAGTCCAGTGTGTATTTCACTGTAACAACATATCTCAGTTTGGAGGACTAGCCACATGTCAAGTGCTAGTAACCACATGTGGCCAGTGGCTCCTGTACTGGGCAGCACAGGCTTAGCGTGCTCAGAGCAAGGCCCTGGTGCCTAAGTGTTCGCTCTTACAGTGGCATGTTTGCTATATATATATATGGTGGTACAGCTGTTCCATGGTCCTGGGGCCCAGGCACATACTTCTTTCTGAGCTCACTGCTTTTGCTCTTGCTTTCCCCTGCCTACTACCTTCACTATGGGAGGTTATGGGACTGACTCCAGGTGGGGCAGAAGCTCTGGCATCTGTTTCCTGCCAGCAGCCAGCCTGAAGGTGAGGCCCACCATACCTTAGTTTTCCTGTCTGCTAATGGGGAGCAGTTCCACTCAGTGAACTTAATTATATCCAATCAATCCTAATACAGTTAGTGTGTCTGGTGAGGCTCCCCAGAGTGGGAAGGCATATTTTGGTAAGGAGCGCTCAGGAAATGACCCTTTGAGTCAGGAGAAGAGGCATGTCCACATCCCTAGCCCCCTGCTGAGGAGGAGGGAGGCACCAGGAGCCACAGTGGAAGGTGGTAATTAGGGAGGGGTTTCCAGGGCAGAGCTCTGAGTCTCTGCAGAGCTTATGATGTCTTGCCATTTCTTTCATTTTAAAAGAGTTGGGCTGGAAGCATCTGGAGCCTGGAAGGACAGTCTGCCCTTCAGTGCGGTTTCCTGCCCCCATCCCTAATGCCACCCTCCTCTGCGCAAATACAGAAGCAGAACACTCTTCAAAGAGCTGTGTCAGGCAGGCCAGCTGCTGGCCCTTGCCCTCGGCTCAGCTGCTGGCACGGGCTATTGGTGCTGAGGGCCCACTGCCTTCCTGCCCAGAGCATCTCCATGACTTGGCTTTGCTCTCCTCACGTTTCTCAGGCATCCAGATGTATAAGTTTGCTGGGGCTGCCCCAACAAAGCACCACAGACTGGGTGTTTTATCATAAAAGAAAACTATTGTCGCACAGTATGGAAGCTAGAAGTCAGAAATCAAGGTGTGGGCAGGATTGGTTCCTTCGAAGAGCTGTGAGAGAAGGACCTGTTCCAGGTCTCTGTCCTAGCTTCTGGTGGCCTCCAGAGTTCCTTGCCTTATAGATGATGTCTTTTCTGTGTCTTTACATCATTTTTTGCTCTCTGCTTGTCTGTCTCGAGGTCCACATGTCCCCTTTTTATAAGGACCCCAATCAAATTGAATTTAGATCCACCCTAATGACCTCATCTAACCTGTCTACCTTGCTAAAGACCCCATCTCCAAATAAAGTCACCTTCTGGAGTACAAGGGGTTAGGATTTAAACATGTGAATTTTGGGGGGGACACAATTCAGTCTATAACACCAGCCTAAGCTCTTTTGGCAAGTGTGGGCATCTGTCCTCATACCTAGGAATCTAGAAGGTGGGTGAGCCTCTGAGCCTTCCAGGGCCAGGGACCATGTCTTCAAGCCTGTAGTTGTATCCAACAGAGCTGTCAGGATAATTGCCCGTAATTACGAAACCAGCTCACACAAACTCAGAATTCCCTGGGGCTGCAGGCAATACAGTGACCAACAAAACTCAGGCCCCTGCCCTTTAGGAAATGTAATTCAGTAGGAGAGATAAGACATTAACAAGATAGTAAAATACAGGACAGAGAAAGGTACAGAGAATAAAGCCATAGAAGAGGAGTACTTTCTTGTGGTTCAGAGGTAAGTGAAAGGTTCATGGAGATTCGCTTCCAAGGGTCATTCTGATTCCAAAGGCAAAGATGAGAAAGGTTGGGCATTCCGGGGGTGGAATTCCAGGGAAAGGTGGGCCTTCCAGGGAAGACTGGATTGCGTGGAAGTGGACGATGGAAGCAGCTAGGGTGAGAACAGGGTGGGAGAGCAGGACAAAGCCTAGTTGTGGTGGTCTTTTCCTGCCAGGCCATGGGGTCCATGGGGAGTTTTGCAGCAGGAGAACAACATAATGCAAATCACTGATTAGGAACATGAATCCGGTCGGTAAGAATGGGCTAGGAGGGGTTAAGACGGTGGAGTAGAGAAGGTGAGGACTTGTAGGAAGCTGGGGAGAGGCCTGAGTTAGGGCAGTTGCTGTGGAAATGCAAAGGAAGGGATGGGAGTGGGGAAGTGGGAAGAAAGAGCCCACAGAACATGACACTTAGGTGTGGGAGGAAAAGAGAAGACAGAGGTGGCTTCAGCTTTTCAAGTCTGGGCAGTTTGGAGAGGGTGGGTACCATCAAGAGCAGGAAATGGGGAAGTCAGGGTGTGGCTGTCCTGCTGTGTCCAGACATGTCCTGCCGGAAGGGGGAGGCTCCCCCGTCCTCCCACCTCCCTTCAATTGCCAAAAGCAGGAGTGGCCTCCCCTGACCCCTCCTCGTTCCTTTTTCCTCAGAAGCTGTATCTTAGTCATTTAAAGGTACTCTGTGGTCTCAAGGGTGTTCTTGACGTCACAGTGAGGAAATGACAAAAGGGAAAGATGTTCAAGTAATATGAAGGAGACTTCAAGAGATTGCAGGGTGTAAAACAGATATCGGACAGCATCAGCCCAAAGCTGGCTCAGCACCCACAGAACGCCTCTGACACTGACAACCCCCCTTTGGGGCAAAACAGACACTTGTATTCAGTTCCTAGCTCCTGGCTTTTCTCCCTCTGAAATGCATAAGGTACAACTTTTGTCTCCTTATGAAAGCTTCTCATCTCCTTTGTGTATAGACCACGGAGCATGCCTGTGTTGTGTGTGTGTGTGTGTGTGTGTGTGTGTGTGTGTGTGTGTGTGTGTGTGTGTGTGTGTGTGTGTGTGTTCCCTGCTTGGTATCTCTTCGTCCCTACCCCATCTCACCCCTCTCCCACTGCAGGAGTATTAAACTCCTGCTAGCAAGTTCCAGAGCCTAATCAGGCAGAAATCCTACTGTGGGCAGGGAGACGCCAACAGTGTAGTTGGGAAATCACTGTCTGCCAATAAAATAAAGATGCTGGAAATGAGATCTAGTTGATACCACTTTTTTTTTTTTGCCTCAGCTGTGATCTGTTATCTCTGAGGGCTAAGGGGGGGAAGCCCATGTAAGAGATGAGGCTGGGGCTCCTACCACACCTGTTTCTGGATGGGGATCATGCAGCAAAACATCTGGAAACATCCTGAGGTTGACTATAAGGGAACACAGTGTTCAAAATGCCAAGCAGTCTGGGTGGTGGGGATGAGGGGGTTGAGAACTTTAAAAGGCTGCGATATCATCCTCTGGTCTCAGCGTCTGCCACTTCATAAAGGAATTTAACTCCCATCAGAAACAATCCAAATGAACTGCAATAGGGGATTGGCTTAAGCCACTACCTTTTATCCACACAATAAAACCCGCTGCGGCCACTAAAAGGGAGTGGTAGAAGTGGTTACACGGACGTGGAAAGCTGTTTATGATCTATTGTTGAGGATATATACTGTGATATCTAGTTTTCTGAGTGAAAACATATATGCATTAAATGTTGAAAGTGGTTATGTCCTAGTTGTATTATGGGTGACTTTTCTCTCCTTTTCTTCCCTCTTTTTTCTTCAATGAAAATACACTACTTGTGAAATTTTTAAATGAATACAATTAGCAGTTATTTAAAATGATTTAACATATGTCCTCAGAAATATTTCATGGGTGCTTAATAGGAAAGGAGCCTTAGATGAAGAGCATCTCTTGACTGCCCAGGGCAGCCGTGGTCCTCCCCACGCCCTCTCCTCACTGCTTTCCATCTCAAAGCTCCTGTCAGCAGGATTGCTCTCCTGAGCCCTGCTGGGAAGGATGTGGGGATGGCGGGGGTGGGGGTGGGGGGCTCCGATAAGCATCACTATCTTCATTAGGAGAGGGGAGGGGTCTCAGGCAGGTTGAGTGACTCTTACTCTGAAATCCCCAGTTAATCGGGTCCTGTAGGAGGTAGGGACTGGCCTTTCTTTCTCTCTCCTTCTGTTTTCCAGCTGCCAGCTGCTTCTCTCATGAATAGGTTTTCTTTTGGTTTCAGTCCCATGACTTTGCTTTCCAAGTGCTATTGTGCCCAGGCCAGCTGGTCAGCAGGACTGGTTTTTAGGGTTATTGAGTCTTCAGGTCACACTGGGGTTAAGTGCCATGGGAAAGGCAGAAACAAAGTTAGAAGGTCACAAGGAAATCAGGGGGCCAGGGCCAGGGTGAAAGGAGGTGGGCCTTCCTGTACCGCACGGCCGGAGGGCCCGAGTGAGTGTCCCACAAGTGGGCAGGTCATTGTCAGGGACCTGAGTGCAAGGTTCCTACAGCAAAACTCTCAGGGCCAAAAGAATGTCCAGGTGTTCCTCGAACAGCTGTGCAGACTTTTGCCACTGCTTTGAAAGGTTAAAGTGGGTCATACCCACCTGTTCAGCCCTGCCTCGCCCTCCAAGGGGCACCACGGCTGCAGGTGAGAGGTCATCTTCTGTTCCCGTAGTGTCTGCAGTGAGGAGAGCCTGGAATCGCTGTGCAGCTTTAGAAGCTGTTTGGTTACAGGACAGCTTGTCCTACGTGTGTTTTTACTATGACCCAGCACCTATATCAGTGTTTTTATCTGGGGAGATCTGACCTGGAGAAAAGGGGAGCCCCGAGAAAACCCAGACTCCCCAGGACCTTGGGCTGGAGCCCCTGAACTCTTCTTGACTGCTCTGCTTTCTCTTCTAAGGAGAAAAGAATTCTGACATACCAGTTCCAGGGGGTACAGTCAGAAAATGGGGAGCAGTGGTTATGAACTCTGCCTGTGTCCCTGCACTACTTTAATTTCTCTGACCCTCAGTTTCTTCATATGTAAAGAGAAAGACTAATATGCTTTGGAGCTGTCGTGAAATAATGCATCATAAAGAATTTAGAGGACAGTGCTGGGAGCTGAGGGCGCACTAAGAGAGATGGACTGGAAAAACATGTAGCAGCTAGTATGGGCAGAGACAGATGTTCCTACCAGAGTGCAGGGCAAGACTGCTGGAGCAGGTTCTGGAGCACCTTCTGGTGCCAGGCATTAACTCGTTAGCTGCTGGACTGTGGGGAGTCTCCAGAGAGGAGCTGCGGTGATGAGGAAGGTAATGCTATTTATCCACAAGCGTGAAGTTACTTAAATACTTTAACAGTCGAGTATGGCAGCACACCACCTGAATATCAATTGTGATTCTAAATATTAATTAGAATAAATAAATATTAGCTACAGGGCTTTTAAAGCTAGATTCCCTCTTCCCCAATATACGTGTGCATGCGTACACGTACACACACACACACACACACAGCTTCTTAACTTTTTTTTTTCTTTTGTTACGCGGGCCTCTCACTGTTGTGGCCTCTCCCATTGCGGAGCACAGGCTCCGGACACGCAGGCTCAGTGGCCATGGCTCACGGGCCCAGCCACTCCGCGGCATGTGGGATCTTCCCGGACCGGGGCACGAACCCGTGTCCCCTGCATCGGCAGGCGGACTCTCAACCACTGTGCCACCAGGGAAGCCCGATTTCTTAACTTTTAAGACAGAAAACCCACAAAGGTAAAGGACCAATACGTGTCAGACTTGCACTGCAGCACTCAGATGCACAGTCTCTGGGCTGTGGAGTATGTGCATCTGAGCAGCTGCAATCCAAGTCTGCTCAGGGCAACTACCTTCTGATGAGCCTTGCAGTCCTGCTCTGCCCAGTATAGACTATACAGTGTCCAGATTACAGTGTCAGGGGGAGAGGGCTGGGTGGGGATACAGGAAAAGCTTCCTGGGCTTTGGTGGCAAATCAAGGTGTTCTCTATTAGTTTGCTAGGGCTGACTTAACCCAGTACCAAAGACTTTCTGGCTTAAACAACAGGAATTTATTTTCTCACAGTTGTGAAGGCTAGAAGGTCCAGACCAAGGTGCCAACAGGGTTGCTTCCTTCTGAGGGATCTGTTCCAGGCCTCTCTCGTTGGCTCCTAGACAGCTGTCTTATCCCTGCATCTTCACATCACCTTGCCTGTATGTGTCTGTGTCCAAATCTTCTCTTCTTATAAGGATTCCAGTCATATTGGATTAGGGCCCTTCTTTTTTTTTTTTTTTTTGTGGTACGCGGGCCTCTCACTGTTGTGGCCTCTCCCGTTGCGGAGCACAGGCTCCGGACACGCAGGCTCAGCGGCCATGGCTCACGGACCCAGCCGCTCCGCGGCATGTGGGATCTTCCCGGAGCGGGGCACGAACCCGTGTCCCCTGCATCCGCAGGCGGACTCTCAACCACTGCGCCACCAGGGAAGCCCTAGGGCCCTTCTTAATGACCTCATTTTAGAGCCTATCTCCAAATATGTTTACATTCTGAGGTTTTGGGGGTTAAACTTCAACATAATGAATTTGGGGGGAGACATAATTCAGTCCGTAACAAGTTCATGCCTCCTACCCTGGTATACCCAGGGCAGTCTGCAGGCGTTTTTCTCTAGCAAACGTAGGGTACGTGCTCCTCTGAGATTTCTCCCCATGTGTTCTTTTTCTCACTTTTTCTTTTTTAACAACTTTATTGGAGTATAATTGCTTTACAATGGTGTGTTAGTTTCTGCTGTATAACAAAGTGAATCAGCTATACGTATACATATATCCCCATATCTCCTCCCTCTTGCGTCTCCCTCGCACCCTCCCTATCCCACCCCTCTAGGTGGTCACAAAGCACCGAGCTGATCTCCCTGTGCTATGCGGCTGCTTCCCACTAGCTATCTATTTTATGTTTGGTAGTGTATATATGTCCATGCCACTCTCTCACTTTGTCCCAGCTTACCCTTCCCCCTCCCCGTGTCCTCAACTCCATTCTCTACGTCTGTACCTTTCTTCCTGTCCTGCGCCTAAGTTCTTCAGAAGCATTTTTGTTTTTTGATTCCATATATATATATGTGTTAGCATATGGTATTTGTTTTTCTCTTTCTAACTTACTTCACTCTGTATGATGGACTCTAGGTCCATCCACCTCACAACAAATAACTCAATTTCATTTTTTATGGCTGAGTAATATTCCATTGTATATATGTGCCACATCTTCTTTATCCATTCATCTGTAAATGGACACTTAGGTTGCTTCCATGTCCTGGCTATTGTAAATAGAGCTGCAATGAACATTGTGGTACATGACTCTTTGAATTATGGTTTTCTCAGGGTATGTGCCCAGTAGTGGGATTGCTGGGTCGTATGGTAGTTCTAGTTTTAGTTTTTTAAGGAACCTCCATACTGTTCTCCATAGTGGCTGTATCAATTTACATTCCACCAACAGTGTACGAGGGTTCCCTTTTCTCCGCACCCTCTCCAGCATTTACTGTTTGTAGATTTTTTGATGATGGCCATTCTGACTGGTGTGAGATGATATCGCATTGTAGTTTTGATTTGCATTTCTCTGATAATTAGTGATGTTGAGCATCCTTTCATGTGTTTGTTGGCAATCAGTATATCTTCTTTGGAGAAATGTCTATTTAGGTCTTCTGCCCATTTCTGGATTGGGTTGTTTGTTTTTTTGATATTGAGCTGCATGAGCTGCTTGTATATTCTGGAGATTAGTCCTTTGTCTGTTGCTTCATTTGCAAATATTTTCTGTTGCTTCATTTGCAAATATTTTCTCCCATTCTGAGGGTTGTCTTTTCATCTTTTTTTTTTTTTTTTTTTGTCTTTTCATCTTGTTTATGGTTTCCTTTGCTGTGCAAAAGCTTTTAAGTTTCATTAGGTCCCATTTGTTTCTTTTTGTTTTTATTTCCATTTCTCTAGGAGGTGGGTCAAAAAGGATCTTGCTGTGATTTATGTCATAGAGTGTTCTGCCTATGTTTTCCTCTAAGAGTTTTATAGTGTCTGGCCTTACATTTAGGTCTTTAATCCATTTGGAGTTTATTTTTGGGTACAGTGTTAGGGAGTGTTCTAATTTCATTCTTTTACATGTAGCTGTCCAGTTTTCCCAGCACCACTTATTGAAGAGGCTGTCTTTTCTCCATTGTCTATTCTTGCCTCCTTTATCAAAGATAAGATACCATATGTGCCTGGGTTTATCTCTGGGCTTTCTCTCCTGTTCCATTCATCTATATTTCTGTTTTTGTGTCAGTACCATACTGTCTTGATTACTTTAGCTTTGTAGTAGAGTCTGAAGTCAGGAAGCCTGATTCCTCCAGCTACGTTTTTCTTTCTCAAGATTGCTTTGGCTATTCGGAGTCTTTTTCTTTTTCTCACTTCTTACTGTGAAAATATTCAAACACATAATAGAATATATGCTGATCCATGTATCCCTCACTAAATTCCATACTGGTTAACATTTTGTCAAATATCATTTTGTGCATGTGTGTGTGTAGGAACCATTTCAAAGTTACCTTTAAATATTTCAGGATGCACTTCTAAAAATAAATGATAAATAAAAAAAATTCTTTTACACAGCCACCATGCCATTACCATATCTAACAATAATTTCCTATATCATCTAATATATATTCAGTCCATATTCATGATTCTTAGACTACCACCAAAATGTCTTACAATGATTTTCTTCACCAACCAAAAGTCATACACTGAAAATGGTTCTGTCTCTTCAGTATCTTGCCTCTTTTCATCTTAAACATTTCCCCACCACCCCCTTTTCTTTTCATGATATTGACGTTTTGAAGACACTAAGCCACATTGGAATGTCCCACATTCTGGTGTTGTCTGATCATCTCCCTTGAGGTAGTGTTTTATCTCAGGTCACTATAATAAATAGCTACACGAAAACTGTTTATTTACTGTAAAACAGTTGTGAGGACAGTACCTGGCATGACTCCAGATCTTGATGTATGTTCCACTGTATGAGAAATTCTCACCAGGTTTTAGTACCAGGAAAGAGCTGTATCTCCCCCTACAAATGGCATTTTATTTTCTTCTGATTAGAGCTCTGAAACCTACTGTCTCTCATTTTGTTCGGGAAGTGCAGAGTGAAATTTACAACTGAGGTATACTTTAGGGTTATCGCATCTGCTTCTCCTTTTTTCCCTCAATCCTGGGTTCTATTTTGTTAAGTCTTTAAGGCTATTGTGTGTCTTTCATTGTAAATTCAAATTCTTTTTCGTTTGTTTGCTTTAAAGATTTAGGATGTAAGTAAGTCCAGCTGATTTCCCCAAGGTCTTTCCTTACGTCCAAGCTAAGAGAGGAAGAGCTTGCCCAGAGGTGCTTTGGAGACAACTCCTTTCAGCGAACCAGAGGATTGCAGAAAACTTCTGAAGACCGAGCCTCTCCCGCACACAGTGTGCTCGTCAAGGAAATTACGATTTAACAGTGACCTTGTCTTCTGACAGTGAACAGGATGTCTGCTCCACTTGCTAATTTCTTAAGGTGATCCTGGCTCTCCCAGAGTAACTTCTGGCCCACATGTACCTGCCACCATTCAGTTGTTCACCAAGCTCTGTGCCAGGAATGAAGAGAAAGCTGAGAAAGCAGTTATAGCTTCTGAACGATGGGGTTTAGGATGTATGGCTCTTTTATATTTCCTTGAGATCACAATAGCTCTTGATATTCAAGGACTTAAACACACAGATTAACAGGGTTATTAATCTCAGTGGCAACTTGATAGCCAGAAATATAAATACCATGAGGTGTGGTTTTAGTAGCTGCTTATTAAGTACTTATTATGTGCCAGGAATATAAGTGTATTGCCTTACTTAATCCTCACAACAATTCTGTAATATAAACATTCGTGTCAACATTTTCTAAAACAGAAATCACAGGTTTGGGGACTTCCCTGGTGGTCCAGTGGCTGAGACTCTGCTCTCCCAGTGCAGGGGGCCTGGGTTCTATCCCTGGTCAGGGAACTAGATCCCGCTTGCTGCAACTAAAGATCCTGCATGGCCACAACTAAAGATCCCCCATGCCACAACGAAGATCCCACATGCCAAGACTAAGACCCAGTGCAGCCAAATAAATATTAAAAAAAAAAAAAAAAAGGGGGGGCTTCCCTGGTGGCGCAGTGGTTGAGAGTCCGCCTGCCGATGCAGGGGACACGGGTTCGTGCCCCGGTCTGGGAGGATCCCGCGTGCCACAGAGCGGCTGGGCCCGTGAGCCATGGCCGCTGAGCCTGCGCATCCGGAGCCTGTGCTCCGCGACGGGAGAGGCCGCAACAGTGAGAGGCCCACGCACAGCAAAAAAAAAAAAAAAGGAAATCAGAGGTTTAGAGATGCTGAGTAACTTGCCCGAGTAAGTGGTGAAGCTAGACTTTAAACCTACATCTGTCTCCTAAACATTATATATTTATAAACATTATAAATATTTTTAACATTATACCATATTGTCTGTGTTTTGTTCCTCGCATAGAAGAACATTAGAGAGGAGAAAAACACAGCTGCTAGACTCAAGAGTGAGGGGAAAGGGAACTATTTATTATGCTTTTGATCTTCTCCAATACACATGGGGCAGGACTGTTCCAGGATGGCAGTTAGGTTAATTCTGTTTGCTTTTTTTTCTTGGCCCCTAGGCTGGAAGTGGCTTCTGACCACCCCAGCAGCTAGTGGCACCTGGCAGTATGTGGGGCGGCAGCAACAATATCTGCTCACACAGTCTTCCTCCAGACGGCCTACCCACAGCCTGCTCCCCTTCACACAGGCAGAATGAAAGCATCAGCATTCCCAGACCATGACGCTTGCCAAGAACTCAAATGCTATTCAACAGAACAAATATGGTTGAAGACAGTTTATGATCTGATTATATGTGTAGGCAGAGCAGCTGCCCCAGCACCCTTGATGATCTGTGCTAATGGGAGGAGTTGGGACCCAGTGTGACGCCCACACCACTTGCACTTGGAGGGGTTTCATTTGGCTCGGGAAGAGTGAGGTCAAGAAATGTTAACTTAGGGCTCCTCCTGGGCTTCAGGGAGTCCCTGAAATTCTATGCAAACTTTGTGTGTGTATGGATGAGGGGCTTTAATTGTTGTCAGATTTTCAGAGGGGACCCTGACCCCCAAAGATTAAGAATCATTACTTTGAGACTAATTCAGATAATGCTTTGTTGATTTAATATTAACTGGAGCTAATTTAAAATTAGTTTACCTTTCTGTCTGGTTATCTAGGTGGTGGGAAAATGTTAAGTAGAGTGGAAAATGTGTCATTCATTAACCAGTGGTAGTTTAAACCAGCAGTGAAGAGCCAGGGTCTGGAGCTTTGTTTTTCTCTAGCACATGGTCTTGGGCAAGGAATTTAAACATTCTGAGCTTCAGAATGGGTTGATAACTACAGTTCTACCTCATGATGTTACTATGAGGGTTAAGCAAGGTAATAAACACAAAGTCTTTAGCACTACCTAAGGTTAGCCATTACTATTACTTGTTCTATTATTTCTTATTTAACGAAGTGGAATCACTATTGGTGGCAGAGTCTTTGTGGCAAGAAGATGTGAAGGTTGTCCTTCCAATTCCCTCACATGCTCAGGACAGGCTGGGTCCTCCCACGTGATCCCTCCTTTCTCCTCCCAGATCATTTAAAGCTGGCATAGTCTTAAGGCCAGCTCGAGAAACACCTTCTCAATATCTCCCAGCACATTGCCTATTCCAGCCTGGTTTATCTCTTCTTTTTTTTTTTTTAATTTTTAAAATTGAAGTAGTTGATGTAAAATATCATATACGTTACAGGTGTACAATATAGTGATTCACAATTTTTAAAGATTATACTCCACTTATAGTTATTATAAACTATCGGCTATATTCCCTCTGTTGCACAAAATATACTTGTAGCTTATTTTATACATAATTGTTTTTACCTCTTACTCCTATACTGCCCCTCCCTCCTCTCTCTCTCCCCACTGGTAACCACTATATATATCTCTGAGTCTGCTTCCTTTTTTGTATATTCACTAGTTTGTTGTATTTTTTTAGATTCCACGTATAAGTGATATCATACAGTGTGTCTTTCTCTGACTTATTTCATTTAGCATAATGCCCTCCAAGTCCATCCATGTTGTTGCAAATGGCAAAAATGCATCCTTTTTTATGGTCGAGTAGTATTTCATTGTATACATATACCACATCTTCTTTATCCATTCATCTGTTGACAGACACTTAGGTTGTTTCCATGTCTTGGCAATTGTAAATAATGCTGTTATGAACATTGGGGTGCCTGTATCTTTTTGAATTAGTGTTTTTGCTTTTTTTGGATATATACTCAGGAGTGGAATTGCTGGGTCATATGGTAGTCCTATTTTTAGTTTTTTGAGAAAACTCCATACTGTTTTCCACAGTCCATTTTAGCCATTTTAAGTGTACTATTCAGTGGCATTAGGTACATTCTCATTGTTGTGCAACCATCATCACTATTTCATATCCAGAGCTTTTTCATCATTCCAAACTGATACTCTGTAACCATTAAACAATAACTCCCCTTTGCCCCCTTCCTCCAGCCCCCGGTAACCACCATTCTACTTTCTGTCTCTGTGAATTTGACTATTCTAGGTAACTCATATATTGCGGAATCTGACAACATTTATCCTTTTGTGTCTGACTTATTCCACTTAGCATAATGTTTCCAAGGTCATCCACATTGCAGCATGTATCAGAATTTCATTCCTTTTTAAGGATGAATAGTGTTCCGTTAATGTATATAACTCATTTTGTTTATCCATGCATTTGCTGATGAATATTTGGGTTGTTTCCACCTTTTGGCTATTGTGAATAATACAAAATTTGTTTGAGTCTCTGTTTTCAATTCTTTTAGGTATTTACCTAGAATTGCTGGATCATATAATAATTCTAGTATCCAGAGGCCTGACCTTGGGTCTTCATTGTGTCCAAAGATCTATTTGCTAAGGGTATGGGACAGGGAGCTGTTCTTCTATCTCTGCATCCTCAGTGGCTATGCACATTAGGCTGCCTGTGATCCACCAATATAATGGTACCTTGTGTTTCCACTGAGCATTTACTTTGTGCTAGTTTCTGTGCTGAGCATAGTGTCTTTTGCATGACTCTGTGAGGTAGATTTGATTATTACCCCTCTTTTATAGATTAGGAAACTGAGGCATGGGGGTGTTTTAATTAATTAAGTTACTTATATTTTTGGCTGTGTTGGGTCTCGTTGCTGCACGCAGGCTTTTCTCTTGTTGTGGTGAGCGGGGTCTACTCTTTGTTGCGGTGCACGGGGCTTCTCATTGTGGTGGTTTCTCTTGTTGCTGAGCACAGGCTCCAGGAGTGCGGGCTTCAGTAGCTGTGGCACACAGGCTCAGTAGCTGTGGCTCGTGGGCTCTAGAGCGCAGGCTCAGTAGTTGTGGTGCACAGGCTTAGTTGCTCCGCGGCATGTGGGATCTTCCTGGAACAGGAACTGAACCCGTGTCCCCTGCATTGGCAGGCGGATTTCTAACCACTGTGCCACCAGGGAAGCCCATGGGGGTGTTTTATAACTCTCCAAGGGCACACAGATTGCAGATTCTGAGCTAGGATTTGAACCTGGACAACATCATGGTAGCTCCCATATGTTTAACCTGTATGCATTCTACTTTTTCAAATAGAGTGACCATTAAATTAGTCAGCCAAGATTGAATTTATTTGCCTAGAAGAAATAAACAGCTTATGTGGGATAATTACAATAAAAATCAAAGATATAAGTGAAAAAGCTAATGTAAGAAGCCTCTGTGGTTTAACAGGACCTCTGTTGGGAGCTCCCTTCTATATCTGTGTTAAAGTTTTTTTCTTAGCCTTTGTATATGAGAGGGGCCTTGTACGCTGTGTAGAGGAGCTAGTTTGCTTTCTATTTGGAAGCATAAATCCTCGATTCTACGAAGTTTTTAAGGGTAACCTAGCAGACCTACCAAAACGTACTCTAGGGTGTTGAAATTTGCAATGAAATGTATCACTAGATGGCAGTATAAATCAATTTTTAAAAATCCAACTGCTTTCTAACTCTGTATAGTAAATTAAGCTCTAGGAAAGCACCGTCTTTTTTTTTTTTTTTTGCATCATCGTTTTTGACAAGATCAGGGCAACTGTATTTAATTCAAAATGGCTTTTAATCACCTAGAAGAGAATTCACAAGCTTTTTAAAGTTAAAAGACCTGAAAAGTGTAAAGGCTTTTATAAGGAAAGCTGCTTCTAAAGTTTTAGAAATTCCTGCTTTGGAAGAAGACAAAGTTTTAAGTAAATGTTTTGACTTGAGAAAGTCCATCAGCAAGGTAACATCACATCCACATACTTCTGGGATTCTTTCAGTCGGCCATCTTGGTTTGGATAAGAAGCAGCCTTTAGTCCATAATTGAAAATACAGCTGTCAATTTAGTCCTTGGGGAAGTTCCTTTCAGTTAATGCCAGAGAAAAAGCCAGTATTTAAGTAATTCAGGAAGCTAGAATTGACCCGCTAGGTTGGTTTGACATCTGAGCCCCTGGGCCTATGGACTTGTGGTTGAGATAATGAAATAGATCTCACTCATTAGAAGGGAATTCCCAGCTTTTTACTTGAGAGGGTGCATGGCAGGCAGTGAGAAGAGAGGTAAATGCATTTTCTTATCTCAGTTCACCAAGGTTTGGCCCTCACAGGATGAGAATTTTAATGATCTAACTGTTACCCTGCCTAGGAGAGAGAATTAATGTTTCATTTCAGAGAACGCCTGGAGTCAAAATGGAAAACTAACTTAGAAATGGATTCTTTCTTTTTTTTCTCTCCAGCTGTCATATGTAAATTATAGTCTCTTTTAGAAAGTTCACAGGGAACCAGCATCAAAGAAGTGGAATCCAGCCAGTCCCTCCAAGAAACTGAAATTTCAGGACATGTCTTTCGAAAGGCAAACACAGGCTGACTCCTGCCCACACACCATCAAGAGCCTAAGTGTATCTGAAAGCCATTGTCAAAACACGGAGTGAGGACACCCATGGTCAAGAACATCTTGTGACCTTATGGGCAAATCATTTAACCTCTTTGAGCCTCAGATTCCACATTTGTTAAATGGGCATAATAATAGCTCACAAGGGTGTGGTGAGGGCGAATGAGATAATGGATGTGAAAGCACTTGTAGGCTATATGGTGCCGTCCATATATTGGCTATTATTGCTTTTGACATGTCAGCCCACACAACCCCACTGTCACCCTTCCTCCCTTCCCCCAACACACACACACACACACACACACACACACACACACTAATGTAGACTGAGCATTGTCTTTGTTTTCTAATGCCCCACACCCATCAATCTTCACCTCTTACTCTCCATTTCCACAACCAGAAAAACTCTCCTACATGGACTTTCTGCATCTAACCTAGCCTTGCTTGACTCCATCCTGCTCACTGCTGAAGAAATAATCCTGTTAAAAACTCACTTTGATTATATATCTTTCCCCTATTCAAAAACTTTCAATGGTTTCCTATTGTCTGCAGAATAAAGTCCAAACTTCAAAGTAGCTGAAATGAAAAGCCATTGACAATCTGGCTCTCGGACCTAAATAACATCAATGAGAGGGCCACACGGAAATCAGAATGTAAGTGTCAGTGCTGATAAATGCTACGTCGGAGGATAGGTGATTTGGCCACAAGCGTTTGCCAGCAATTTTTCTTCCTCCTCCTTCAATCTTGACCTTGAGAAAGTCCATCTGAGGCTTGTCTTCCTCTCCGGGGTCATCTTCCCCAACTTTCTATGCATTCTAGCCTCCGCAAGTTTCCTGTACTCACTCACCTGTCCTGGAGCATGCTCTACCACGATATTTATAATAGTTTACTTTTTGAGAGTTCGTTTCTTTTTTTTTTTTTTTTTGCAGGCTCAGCAGCCATGGCTCACGGGCCCAGCCGCTCCGCGGCATGTGGGATCTTCCTGGACCGGGGCACGAACCCGCGTCCCCTGCATCGGCAGGCGGACTCAACCACTGCGCCACCAGGGAAGCCCAAGAGTTCGCTTTCTTGATGGAAGTCAGAAACTCATAACCCACTGGCTGAACCTGACTCCTAGATGTATTTTTGATACTCACAATGTTGGTCTGCACTGTGTTGAACAATGTACCAACTTACTGGAAAATTGATATTATAAAAAATTCCATCTTATCTTGAGAAACTCAAAAAGCTAGCAACAAATCCTAGTCTCTCAGATTCAAATGGCTATGACTGACTTCTTGTAAAAGTTGTCTATATTGCTGCCTCCACCTCCTCAATTTCAACTCTCTTCCCTAATTCACTGCTCATATTTTATTTCTATTATTTCACAAAGACTGTTTTGTCAATGACACGTTACCCCCATAATTTCCAAATCCAGTGGTCTCCTCTCTGCTTTGTCTTACCTGACCTTTCAGCAGCATTTGACACTTAATTACTCTTTGCTTCTTGAAATACTTTTTCCCCAGAACTTGGCTTCCATTATACCCCATGTCATGGGTTCCTCTTAGTCTTCTTTGTTGGCTCCTATCCTCTGCCCCACTTCTTTTTTTTTTTTTTTTTTAAAGATGAGTTCAGTTTTGGGGCTTCCCTGATGGCGCAGTAGTTAAGAATCCGCCTGCCAATGCAGGGGACATGGGTTCGAGCCCTGGTCCGGGAAGATCCCACATGCCGCGGAGCAACTAAGCCCGTGCGCCACAACTACTGAGCCTGTGCTCTACAGCCCGCGAGCCACAACTACTGAACCCCACGCGCCTAGAGCCCGTGCTCCGCAACAGAAGAAGCCACTGCAATGAGAAGCCCATGCACCACAACGAAGAGTAGCCCCCGCTTGCCGCAACTAGAGAAAGCCTGTGTGCAGCAACGAAGACCCAATGCAGCCAAAAATAAATATAAATAGTTAAAATAATACTTAAAAAAAATAAATTGACTTACAAAAACTGGTCTTTAAAAAAAAAGATGAGTTCAATTAAAAAAAATATTTATTTATTTTTGGCTGCATCAGGTCTTAGTTGTGGCATGCAGGATCTTTCACTGTGGCACACAGGCTCTTCGTTGCAGCATGCAGGCTTCTCTCTAGCTGTGGCACATGGGCTCCAGAGCGTGTGGGCTCTCTAATTGTGGCATGTGGGCTCTCTAGTTGTGGTGTGCAGGCTCAGTAGTTGCGGCACGTGGGCTTGGTTGTCCTGCAGCATGTGGGATCTTAGTTCCCCACCCAGGGATCAAACCCACGTCCCCTGCATTGGAAGGTGGATTCTTAACCACTGGACCACCAGGGAAGTCCCTCTGCCCCACTTCTAAAGTCAGCGTGGTTTGGGCTTGGTCAGGGTCCTCTTCTCTATTTGTACAATCTTCCTAAATGATCATATCCAGTCTCAGAGCTTTAAAAGTCATCTATTTGCCATGTCTACTAAATTTGTTTTGTTTTGTTTTGTTTTCTACCCTGGACTTCTCCTTAGGAGTCCACGTGTCTACATCTAACTGCCTATCTAACTTGCCATCTCCTCTTGAATTTTTATAAGCATCTTGAACTTAAACATCACAGAAAAGAGTTTTTGGATTTCCGTCTCCTAAACCTCTTCCTCCTCCCCTTCTTCCTATGTCAATGAATGGCACCACCATCTGCTCTCAGAGCAAAAATTCAGTAGCTCTCTTTCCTCATCTTGCACATTCAATCCATCAGCAAGTCTCCTATTCCCCCAACACATATCTGTACTAGATGCTGTGACGTGCCCCTCAGAGGGGACTAGGGGACTTATGCCCACAGCTGCTGGATGTGTTGCCAACTCACAGCCACTCTGCCCTCTCTGGAAATTGCCCTCCCCTGAAGAGAGCCACCACACTCAAGGTCACACCCCTTTCCTGGGGGTAAGCAAACCATATACAGTGACTGATGCTTGAGGCCCGACTCCTAACACAGGATGACTCTGCTGAGGCCTTCACTGAGACTGCATCACGGCCCAACTTCTCCTTCTGCCCAACCTGCTCCCTTCCTTTCCCTTTTATTTCCCTGTCAAGGGTGTTGATGCTAAGAGCCCCGAATTATACACTTATTTCACCCTGATCTTTCTCAGAGTCAGCGTCCCAGGAAACCCAATCTGCAACATCATCCCAAATCTTTCCATCTTCACTGCCTCTTCTAGTTGAAGCCACCACCTTCTCTTACCTTGACTACTGCAGTAGCCTTCCCCCAATGTCCCTGCTTCTACTGTCTGTTTTCCTCACAACTGTCAAGTTTCTTTTAAAATATTCAATTTGTTTTATCTTATTTCATTAGATAATATGTGATACAAAAATGTGATATATATGTATGTTTTGAATCTTTAATAAAAGTGAAAAATGAATGCAAAAAGAACGCAATGCAGAAAACTTAGTATGAATGTTATTCTCACTAGATGTTCAAATCTGGCTTAGCACAAGTTTTGTTTATACTATTTTGCATTTTTACAAACTTAAATCACTTTGGCTCATATACTTGCTATAAAGTGTTGGCAACAAAATTCTTCAGATTCACATTGTTTGGCCGCATTATTTCTAACAGATATAGATTTACTTCCAGTTTAAGAGAAAATAATATTTACTGTTGGTGCATGGTCAAGTATATTTTAAAGATTCAGTTAGTGCTTTCATCTAAAAACTTGTTTTTTCTTAAAATGCTGACATCTTCATTGAAATATATCTATATATATGCATGCATTCCACTCAGTTAAGATCTGGAACTATTGAAATTGCCTGTATACCTTTCCTTGATTATAATCCCTCCCAACTCTCCAGAAGTAATCACAACCATGAGATTTGTTTTTATCATTTCTGTACTTACAACTTTATAGTTTTATCATATAGATATTTATCACTAAACAAACAGTTTAGTTCTCCTTTGTTTTTGAGATTTATAAAAATGAAGCCATAGTGTATCTGCTGTTTTTTTCCCCACTCAAAAGTATATATCTAATATAATATAATCATTTATGTTGATATTTGTAACTTATGTTTATTCATTTCCATACTTATAGTAGTATTAATTCATCAATTTAATAAGTTAATTATCCACATAAATAAAGCCACAATTTATTTATCTATTCTCTGTTGATAAATATTGGTATTTTCCATTCTTGTACATGTTTTTTGGTGCTTATGGGCAAGAATTTCTCAAGCGTTATACCTAGAAATAGAATTGATGAATTTATTTAGTGTATGCAAATGCTCAATTTACAAGATAATGCCAAATTATATTTTGAAGTGATTATACCAAATTTTACTTTTACTAACAGTATAAGAAAGCCTATTGCTATAAATCATACTAGTGCTTTAAATTTATGCCAATAAAATGGACATTATCATTGTGCAATTAATTAACATTTTTAAATTACTAATGAAGTTGAGTATCTTTTCATATGTCTGCCATTCGTTTCCTTTTCTATTAAATTCCTATACATGTCTTTTGTTTGATTTTTCCTTTTTTTTTTTTTTGGCTTTTAGGAAATTGACTTTCAAGAGTTCTTATGTATTCTGTATTGTTATCCTTTACCACTAATAAAGTTAACAAATATTTTCTCCCAGTTTGTGGCTTTTAGCTTTCTTTATGGAATATTTTCATGAACAGAAGTCTTTTATTTTAATCTAGTTGACTTTATTTCCTTTATGATTTCTGTGTTTTGTTCAATAAATCTTTCCCTTTTCTTAGGTTATATTTTCTTCTAAAAGTTAAATTTTTGCTTTTCACAGTTAAGTCCTTAATTCATATGGAGTAGATTTTTGTGTACAATGTAAGTAGGCATCTAATTTCTCTTTTTTCCCCAAATGGTTAACTATGAGGAACTGTGAAGGGTCTGAGATTTATCCTACTTACAAATGAATAAGCTAGCCTGCCACAGTCTCATTTATGCTGGCAGAACACACGAGACTCCTGGGTCACAGACGAAGGACGGGATCTATTACTCATAGCACAGCAAGCAGTGTGTTGGTGTTGGTTCCGCTTGCCGTGTTTCCAGACAGAGGGCTATGAGAAGAGGGCTGGGTGGTAGCTGCAGTCCAGTGGGTTATATTACAGGAGAGGACACTGAGCATAGGGAACCTGCATCTTCTATAATGGGCAATGAGTCAGCCTGATCTTTGCCCCAGAGGAAGACATTATCTTTTTAGAGAACAATAAAAAATCTACTCTTGCTCTGGAGGGAAATCCTGTCTCTATCCTCCCAGGCTGTTAGTATACAAAGAGTCTTGAAAAGATAGCTTGGAATAAAAGCAGTTAGCGTCTCTGCACACAAGACCTTCAGAAATACACGGGGCTCATGTAGAATTGTCTCCCAACAACAACCAATTTGGGGAGAATCAGATCTTAATGCTAATGAGTTTTCCTATCAGTGAATATAGTATATCTCTATATTTAAAAATAATTTCTTTCAAGTCTTTCACTGAAGTTTTATTATTTTTTCCATAAAGGTTCTATACGTATTTTGCTAGATGTATTCCTGGGTATCATGAGTTAATAATATATTTTTTTGAAGTTATGTTTTCTAATTGCTTGCTGTGTGATAGAGAAATACAGCTTCTTAGAAAACTTTTAAAAACTTCTAAATTGTAAAGTAAAGCATAGAAACAGAACACTAAATGAAACAAATGTAGAGCTTAGTGGATAACTATAAGATGGATACACTGTAGCCACTATCCAGGTCAAGAAACAACTTTTCCTGTCATCTCAGAAGTCCCTCTATATGCCCCATACAGTTCACAGTCCCCTCTCTTCCCCCTAGATAACCACTATCCTGTCTTTCATAGCAATCTCTCCCTTGCATTATTTTACGCTATAATTTAGTCTTGCCTGTTTTTTTTTTTTAAAAACACCTTGTTATGTCTTTTAAGTCTCTTTTAATCTATGGATTCTCCCTCCATCCTTTGCTTTTCCCTACACTTCATCTGTTGCAAACTCAGTCTGTTTGACACAGAGTTCTACAGTGTGGATTTTGCTGGCTGCACACTCATGTTATAGTCCATCACGTTCCTGTGTCCTCTGTATTTCTTAGAAATTGGCAGCTTGATCCAGATGCTTCATCAGGCTCAGGTTTTATCCATTTATGTTTTTTTCAGGAAGTCTGGTTTTCACTCTTTTAAAAAAATATTAGCAGCCATTGATACTCAATATTTAGACTCATTAATTCATTGTCGGTTGCAAAAAGATGATATTCTATTTCTACCATTTTGCTTTCATGTATTACTTTGAATAATTGTATGAGATGCTTCCCTTTGCCTACTAGTTCGTTATCCATGGAACAGTTTATACAGAAAAGGCAGAAAAAAATGCTTGAGTTTTTCCCTTTTACTTCCCCAGTTTTTTTTTTTTTTTTTAGAAATGTGATGTTTATATTTTGATCTTAAATCTAGTCATTTAATTAATTTCTTATAGATTCTAATAATTTTTACCTGTATCTTTTATGAGAGTAATTATAATCATAAAATGATGATAGTTTCATTTTTCCTTTCATATTCTTATCCCTTTTACTTCTATTTCTTGTTTTACTCTGCTGGCGAAGATTATGCAGTATCAACAAAGGTACTGATGGTGGGCTTATCTGTCTTGTTCTTTATTTTAAGGGACTACTTTTTACCTGTCATAATTCCAAGTAAAAGTATATTGTTTGATAGAAATTGTTTCTTAGGTAAAGGAAAATTGTCCTCATTCCTACTTTTGTAAAAATTGTTATTATCATCAGGTTTTAAGTTTTATCAAATGATTTTTTTTGCATTTATCAGGCAATCATATGGTTTTTATCTTTTAGCCTCTTAATGTGGTGATTTAAATAGATATATTTTGTTTATTTATTTATTTATTTATTTATTTATTTATTTATTTATTTATTTATTGCGGTACGCGGGCCTCTTACTGCTGTGGCCTCTCCCGTCACGGAGCACAGGCTCCGGACTTGCAGGCTCAGCGGCCATGGCTCACGGGCCCAGCTGCTGCACGGCATGTGGGATCCTCCTGGACCGGGGCACGAACCCATGTCTCCTGCATCGGCAGGCAGACTCTCAACCACTGCACCACCAGGGAAGCCCTAAATAGATACATTTTAGAATGCTGTTCCTGTTAGGATACAGAGGGGCCTGTAGTTTTCCTTTTTCAAACTGTCCTCAGAATGAGCTGTAGGACCATTGCTTCTTTCTGTTCTCTGGATAATTGTGTACTAAATAATCTGTTAATTGAAAGTTTGATAGTTATTTTCTTTGTGGAATATTAACATTTAAAAAAATTGAGGGGTAGCACATAAGGAACGTTTTATTTTTAATTTTTCTGTGTCCTTATGTTTTATAAGTCTCTTGTAAACAGCATATTGATGGGTTTTTAAAAATCGAATCTCAAAATCTCTCTTTTAACTAATTTTAATCTACTTCTGTTTATTATGTTATCTAATTTGGTTTTATTTTTTTCTATCTTACATTGTGCATTTTATTTGTTCTGCTTTTTCTACTTTTTTGTTTTTTTGTTTTTTGGGGAGGGCCTTCTTTTGTACTTATTTAGTGTTTTTTTCTTTCTTATTCCACTTCCCCTCATTGTTTTGAAACTATATCTTCTACTGTTTACTTAAATTTTTATCACTTATTTTTAACTTTCTAGAAACAGCACAGAGAATACTATATAGTGTATCCATTTTAGAGTTATATTACCTGAGTTTGAACCCAGCTCTTTGCTTTCTAGCTATTTGACCTTGGGTAAATTATTTAAACTCTGTGCCACTTTTATCTGTAAACTGAGGATAACTATAGTATGTAACTCAGAAGGCTGTTACGAGGGTTAAGTGAGTTATTACATATGTCTAGTACACTATAAACAATCAGTTGTGAGCTATTATTCATCTATATCTCAACTCTCTTCCCAATTAATACACATTTCTTAAACTCTGATTATCTCATCCTAATTTACATGTTATTGTTACCCAGTATTTTAGTTGTCTTTTTTTATTCCACAAATTAATGTTTTATTATTGATTTGTACAATGTTTGTTTAGATTTATTCACACGTCCCAAAGTCTTTGCTCTCTATTCCTTTTTTTTTTTTTTTTGGTACACGGGCCTCTCACTGTTGTGGCCTCTCCCGTTGCAGAGCACAGGCTCCGGACGCACAGGCTCAGCGGCCATGGCTCATGGGCCCAGACGCTCCGCGGCACGTGGGATCCTCCTGGACCAGGGCACGAACCCGTGTCCCCTGCATCAGCAGGCAGACTCTCAACCACTGTGCCACCAGGGAAGCCCTCTATTTCTTTTTGAATCTCAAACCTTACTTCTTTTTTTAAAAATTAATTAATTAATTAATTTTATTTATTTATTTTTGGCTGCATTGGGTCTTTGTTGCTGTACGCAGGCTTTCCCTAGTTGTGGCGAGCGGGGGCTACTCTTCATTGCAGTGCGCAGGCTTCTCATTGCAGTGGCTTCTCTTGTTGTGGAGCACAGGCTATAGGCATGCAGCCTTCAGTAGTTGTGGCTCACGGGCTCAGTCGTTGTGGCTCGCAGGCTCTAGAGCGCAGGCTCAACAGTTGTAGCGCACAGGCTTAGTTGCTCTGCAGAATATGTGATCTTCCCATACCAGGGCTTGAACCCATGTCCCCTGCATTGGCAGGCAGATTCTTAACCACTGCGCCACCAGGGAAGTCCCTCAAACCATACTTCTTGACTCATTTTCAGAAATTTTATCTGTGTTGGCCTATTGCTAGTAAATCCCCTTAGGTTTCATTTATCTGAAAATGATTGTATTCCATCTTTGGTCTTAAAAAAGAGTTTTGCTATATAATATTGTACATCAACTATAATTTTTCAAAAAAACTGTTGAGAAAAATGAGTTTTGCTGAAACACAGTTTCAGACTGACAATTATTTTACTTCAGCACTTCGAATATATTATGCTAATGTCTCTGGTATTTATTTTCAGTCTAGAAATTGTTCTTTTGTAGGTGGTATACATTTCTCTTTGGTTACTTTTATGGTAGTTCCTCTAACTTTGGACTACACTTTTACTGTCATGCTTGAATTTACTTTTCATTTATCTTGCTTGATATCTATCATACTTCCTATATGTGTGGATTCATATCTTTCATCATTTATGGAAAATTTTCAAACAATTTCTATTCAAATATTGTCTTTCCATTATTTTATTTCTCCTAGTGGAACTCTGATTAGACACATATATCTTCCCTGATGCTTAGCCTCTTTTTATTTTCCAACCCCTTGGCTTTCTGTATTTCATTCTGGGAAACTTCTTTAGATTTGTCTTCTAGTTCACAACTTTCCTCTTCAATTACACCTAATTTATATTTAATTTACAAATCATATTTTAAATTTCAGGGATCATATTTTTCAATTCTAAGCATTTTGCTTCAAATCTATCTGGTTGTATCTAATGGATTCTTTACATTTTTTTATTTTTTAGAAATCACCTTTATTTCTTTTACATATAAAACGTGATTATATATATTCTCTATATAGTAATTCCAATATCTAAAATCTCTGGGGCAATAAATCTGTTAATTATTTCTGATGATTCTGTCTCATGGTTTATTTGTGTGTTTAGTAATTTTAATATTGTGAGCACTTACTTTGTTGAACATAATTGGTGAGATCTGTGTGCCTGAGATCTGCCAGCTACCAGTGCTCTAGCAAGTTCTTTGATTTCTTGGTTTGGAGTTTCTTTGATCATAAGGAGAGTGTAAGATTGAATTCCAGACTAGAGGGGGCCAGTTTCATGGGTTAAAAATTTCAGAGGGTGACTATTCCTCTTTTTCTTTTTCACCCTATCTAGAATCAGTGTGGAGACAGACTTCTTGATAAGCTTCTTTGGTTTGCTAGCATGAATATTCTTCCTAGGCCACCCTTGTCTAAGGTTATGGCCATCTTCAAATGTCCTGGTCTAGGGTGAGATTCTCAAATTTAGCCCATCTACTTGCAGTGGCCCAAGGCTTAGCCTCCTCCCATTCCCTACTCTGATATATGGATTTGCTTACAGTGCATGCTACTTTTTACTCTTTTTCTTTTTTATGACTTTGGGATTTCTCTTACTTCCTTGCAAGCCAAGCTGTCTATTAAAAATAAGCTCATTGTAACAAAAATAAACAAATGGGACGTAATTAAAGTTAAAAGTTTTTGCACAACAAAGGAAACCATAAACAAAACAGAAAGACAACCTATGGAATGGGAGAAAATACTTGCAAATGAAGCGACCCAAAGGGATTAATCTCCCAAACATACAAATAGCTCATGCAGCTCAATATCAAAACAACAAACAACCCGATCAAAAAATGGGTGGAAGGACTAAATAGACATTTCTCCAAAGAAGACAAACAGGTGGCCAACAGGCACATGAAAAGATGCTCAACATTGCTAATTATTAGTGAAATACAAATCAAAACTACAATGAGGTATCACCTCACACCGGTCAGAATGGCCATCATCAAGAAGTCTACAAGCAATAAATGCTGGAGAGGGTGTGGAGAAAAGGGAACCCTCTTGCACTGTTGGTGGGAATGTAAACTGGTACAGCCACTATGGAGAAGAGTATGGAGGTTCCTTAAAAAACTAAAAATAGGGGCTTCCCTTGTGGCATACTGGTTGAGAGTCTGTCTGCTGATGCAGGGGACACAGGTTCGTGCCCCGGTCCGGGAAGATCCCACATGCCGTGGAGTGGCTGCTACCGTGAGCCATGGCCGCTGAGCCTGCACGTCCGGAGCCTGTGCTCCGCAATGGGAGAGGCCACAACAGTGAGAGGCCCACATACCGCAAAAAAAAAAAAAAGAAAACTAAAAACAGAGCTACCACTTGATCCAGCAATTGCACTGCTGGGCATATATCTGGAGAAGACAATAATTCAAAAAGATACATACACCCCAATGTTCACTGCAGCACTATTTACAATAGCCAAGACATGGAAGCAACCTAAATGTCCACTGACAGATGAATAGATAAAGAAGATGTGGTACATATATACAATGGAATATTACTCAGCCATAAAAAAGAATGAAATAATGCCATTTGTGGCAACATGGTTAGACCTAGAGATTACTGTACTAAGTGAAGTAAATCAGACAGAGAAAGGCAAATGTCATATGATATCACTTATACGTGGAATCTAAAAGAAAATGATACAAATGATCTTGTTTACAAAACAGAAACAGACTCACAGACTTAGAAAACAAACTTATGGTTACCAAAGGGGAAAGTGGGGGGAGGGATAAACTAGGAGGTTGGGATTAACATACATACCCTACTATATATAAAATAATCAACAAGCACCTACTATATAGCACAGGGAACTCTACTCAATACTCTGCAATAACCTATACGGGAAAAGAATCTGAAAAGGAATAGATATGTGAATACGTGTAACTAAATCACTTTGCTGTACACCCGAAACACAACATTGTAAATCAACTATACTCCAATACAAAATTAAAAAAAAATAAAATAAGCTCATTGTAATTTATCCAAGACCTGGTAGAACAGTGTGAGGAAGGCTTTTTAGAGTACTTAGGTCATACTGCTAGAAGCAGAAGCCAAGAGTAATCTTTTAAAAATGTAAGATGGTTTCCATCTCTCTCCTATTAAGACCCTCAAATGGCTTTCTCTAACACTTAAAAAACGTACCATCCATTCTGGCCTACCAAACCGGAAGCTGGTTCCTGGCACAGCTCACATCCCCTCCCTGCCACCTTGCTGTTCCTCATGAGTAGTGACCTTATTCCTGCCTTAGAGCCATTAAACTAGTGGCTCCCCCTGGCTGGCTTGTTCTCATCATTCAGGTCTCACTTTAAATGCCACCTTTTCAGAGCAGTCTTCCTTGATTCACCTCCCAACTTCTGCATCTCATCACCATGTTTTAATTCCCTCTAGGGTACCTATTATCATTAACTGACATTTTCCCGTTTATTATCTCTTTTCCTACTAGAACATGAGACCTACAAGAGCAGGGACCTTGTTTGTCTGGTTTACCACTATCCTCCCAGGGTTCAGAACAGTTCCTGGCACACAGCAGCGACTCAGTGCCTATCTGGTGAATGACTAGAGCTGAGTATTGGCAACGACATCTCTTTAGACAAGACCTAGGCTCTCCAGTGCTCCACAGTGCCCACTACTTCCTATTATCTCCCCACCCCAGCTTGCTTTGCTCTGGTAATTTACTTATCTCCACGGCTCCGGAAAGTATTGAGTTTTCAATCCTTACCCATAAATGTTACCCTAATTATCTTCGACATTTTGAGAGCAGAGGCTGTGTTTCATGTTTCTTTTCTTCTTCAACGTCTTGCCTATAGTAGGAGGGAAGGAATTAAAATTCTTTGAATATCTCCTACAAGTCAAGCACCAGCACAACACTATACCTTAATTTATAGCCTCACAACAACACTATGGGGCCCAGGCATTACTATTTGTGTTCATTTAATAGGTGAGGTTAGAGTTGTTTAGGGTCACACAGTAAATGAAGGATCCGGCATTGGGACCTACCCAGACAACACATACTCAATATGAACTACTGTGAAAGGGCTGCTCATGTCTGAGGAACAGGTGGCTGTTTTCAATATGCAAAAGTCGAGATGGAGCAATTAATTGGATGTTTCAGACTATTTCATGTCAGGTTTTCCTTAACAGTCTGGCTATTCATTTATCACTTTCATTCCACTGAGTCTATAAAGATTTAGCTTGAGGTGTATCTATACTTGGCGAGAAGAGGCTTTGAAGATGTTAATCGTGTTTTCCACATGATGAGGGTCCTGCACATCCAATAAGTGTCTGCTGTTGACAAATATTATGGAATCTGACAGGAAGGAGATTTTTCCAAAGACAGTTATTTCAGTCAAATCATCACCTGTCACTGGATCACTGGACAAAGACAGATGCCGAATGTACCAAATGTGTGCCACACCACTAAACAATCTTTTAAATAACAAAATCTTATTTTTATTTTTTACAGAAATTCAGATATTCCAACAAATTTCTTTATATCCTGGACCTTAAAAAAATTACACACAACTTTTGGACGCAATACAACAGAACAGAATGAGAAAGGGAGTCACTTTTTTTAAAAAAGATAAAAACATACTTCGTATACTTAACATTTAGTGATTTACATGTGTATTACCTATGTACAAATGGTACATTGTCAATGACCCATCTTCAGAGCACTATGGTATGCTAAATTACACTTAGGTTGTATGGAAAAAATTTCTTAAAAACATTTGCATGTGGGCAGGAAGCACTTTTTCATTTTCATAAACACCACTATTAGTGTTGTAGGACTCCCAGTGGAATCTGTAATTTACATTGATTAGAGAAAGCCAATACCTTCTATTTTCATTATAGATAAAATAGAGAGGTACCTCCCTTTAAATCAAAAATGAATTCTTGAAAAGTTGTGTGTAATTGAATTTAGTAAGCAGGGTGTTTTGAATGCAGTGGGAGAGTTAATATTTAAAGCAACAAATAACTCCCAGAACGGCTAATACTTTAGAGATAGTAAGTATTCCCCTAATTTGGTTCTTTAGAAAATCCATATCTTTGTGAATTGAGTTTCACATATTTGACTGTATCTGTAATATACTTTTTAGCCATTTGAAACATAATCTCATTTATGGTGAAAAGATGTAGTACCAGAAACATTTGGCAAAACTAGGAGTGTGGTCCTAATAGAGACAGGGTAAGAGAAAACAACCATGATCTGTATCTTGCTTGATTCTTCTTGTATTATCCTCTGTCTGCTCTTCCAGTGATATACGCTAATTGGATCTTAATTTCGAGTCTAAAAATGAAGGCATTCTACATGTTCATGTTTTCTGCTCAGGTGTAGCACGTGGTTTGGCTTACGCTGACTACCCCACACATACATTTTAGCTTGTTTTCATTCTCAAGCAATTGGCTACTTCAATATTAAATATTTTTCTGTTGTTGCATATTGGCAGGATATGTGGTGAGGGTGGTGGTGGGGGAAGCCTGGGAGCAAAAGATTGCTGAAGACAACTGATCATTTGTCACTACTTCTAAATGCCAACCAACTAAAAAAAAATTGAGTTTTCTTGAAACCAACATTAGTAAACAAAAAGACAACTTACTCCTATCAAGTTTCCTATCAAGTTTCTTCTGTATAAGTTTATATTCATTTATTTCTAAGGCTATTAAATTATTATTTATTTTTTTAGTACCACTCACTATCATTTAGAAATGGGTTTAATGGAATGGTGTTTTTTAAAAATAAAAATGAGTGCCTGTCAGTAAGGGAAAGAACGGATATGGATTTCTGATGTTATGTATGGCAAAGAAATAGAAAAAAAAGAAGGTATTTTAGATGCTATTTATAAAGTATATTAAATTCCTATGCATATATTAGGGAGAAATAGAAAAAGTGTTTATTTGATAGCAGCCTATACATTATATGTGAGCATCCAAGGTGAAAATGAGCTTTCTATATTTTTCAGAGTTCCTTGATGCTGTTTCCTGAAAGACAGGGAAATCTATGTTGCTCGGGAAACTATGATGTAAAGATGTACTTCCTGTAATATACAGCTTGATGGAGTAATAGTATATGTCAGAAACACTTTCTCAGTAATAACACGTACAGACAGATTAAACTGAACACAGAACTGGTAAAAAGTTTGAAGCGTTACATCTCTTAACCGAGTGGTTTTAACTAATTACACAGTGACATAAATGAACGGCAGACATGGGAACCAAAGGTCATGGCTCCTATGAAAACATTCACCGGCATTTTCCAAGATGCTTCCTCCATAACTGATGCTTGATCAGCTTCTTGGCTATTGAAATAGGAATAATTTAGGATGGACTGCCTTTTTTAAAATAATCTTTAAAGATTAAAGCTTTCTGTTTTCTGTTTGATTAAAAAAGGACAGTTTACAAACTTCGGTACATATATATTTTACATGTTAATTCTAGCACATTTATATTCCTTTTCCTTAAAATATTTCCTGAATGTGATTTCTCATGAATATTATCTGCTCTTATTCAATGATAGTTTCCAATGAGCTGGTGTTTAATCCGTGATCACATCTCCTTCCAGAAAATCACTCCCATCTCTGCCGATCTAGATTTAGAAGGTGCTTTGACAGTGGACGCTTCACTCTCGCCCATATCCATCTTGGTACTCTGATCTCTCCCAAGCGTCTTCCTTCTCGATGTTGATGTACAAAAGCTGTTATTCAATTTGTTTAGCTGTTATTTGATTTGTTTTGTGCTCATTCTAGAGAATATTGGCTTAGCAGAACTGCAGAAGGGGGTACGGGGTGGGGAAGAGAAAGACAAAAGAGAGAAAGAAGAAACGCATCATTTTCTGTCCTCCAGATTTTTGTGCATATTTGTCACGGAAAAACCACACCAACAAATGGTTCAAATGCACTTTAGATTTGTTATCAAAAGAGACTTGAAAAGTTTGAGGTTTCTGGTCCATTAAACAAACAGCACAGTCTTCCTGGTGAGGGGATCCCCTGATAACCCAGACATGCATATTCCCTATGTGTGGGTGAAGATTACAGGCTGCTTTGAAAGAGCAAGGAAGAATGCAAAATGATCCCAAGCATCACTGATTTTTCTGCCTGGCATAGAAAATGTCTCCTTGAGTATTTTCCTTTTCCTTCCAAGTTTTACTTTCTTATCCAATCAACATTACAACAGCTACAAAAGGAATGATTATAAAGATGAATCATCCATGATCCAATCACCTTGAGACACAAACGGTTTTCTTCCCATGTCTCTTTCTATTTCTTATCTAAAATGTGCACTTATTTGGTACAGTAGGAATCACAGTATAGATGACATTTTTAACATTATATTGAAAACGTATTTCCTGCGTTTCCACTCTGCATCATCAGCATCGGTTTCTCATGACTGCATAATATTCCATTCCATTCTCATGCCTCTCCAGTCCACGCTCAATATTACATTCTCAATGATTTCACAAATGTCAGATATGTAGGTAGGTTTCTGTTTCTTTTGTTATTATTATCAATAATGAATATCTTTGCATATAAAACTATTTGTTCTCTTAAATTCTTTCTTTAGGACAAATGCTCAGGGGATGGCTGCTTTTTCTTTTCTCCAACATATTAGGGACTGTGCCTATATTGATAGAGACCACAAACAGTATGATCGACTCCATTCTTTGTATGATTTTCATAGACTTTGGCACTGTTGACCAGGGCTTAAGGGCACCTTATATATTGTGAAGATGGGTCAGTGCACCTAGTTGGCCAGATTGGGGCTGAAAGAAAAAAAGCCTGTTGGGTTTTACATCACAGAGCACTTAGAAACACATATTATAATGAAACAATTGGCCCATTATTCAGTTTTAGTCCTCGTTTCACATCTCAAGATAAGATTATGCTTTTTGAATAGATGCTAGGGAAACCTCTGAAAGATTCTGTCGTTGTTTCTAGAATTTAGCCCCTTGTTGTTTTCCAACATGCTTTAAAAAATTTTAATGCACTTCATGATTTTTAACGAACTTCTCTCAGTGAGAGAAGTTGCTTTAACGTACCCAGACTACACAGGGGATAATTGAAATATGATCATGTCATAATGATGATTAGTCTGTAATGATTCTTTGAGCTTGAATCATGCAGGCAGGGCGATTTCTTCAGATAAGCAACACAAGCAAGCCATCCATGGATTTTACATAGTGCTACAGGCACTTCTGAACTTGGTGTGGTCTCTGTTGCTGTGTCATGGAGGTGCTCTTGCTTGATGGTACCCAAAGTTGGGCTTGTGGGTCCATGATTCCACTACTCCAGCATAATTCACTCACTCTGCATAATTTTCTATTTAAAAATCCACAAAGCTGCATGCCTGGGTTTTCGAGTAAGATTTGTGAAAGGTGCTAGTGGGGGAGGGTAGGAGGAGTGGGGTTGTAAGTGTAGGAAGGAGAACAGGGAAATGGGCGATGAAAAGTGGCCGTGTGTGTGGAAGAGAAGGTAGTCCCAGGAAGTGTACTTCTCAGGACTATACGTGTGTGATGTAGGGCAAGAGGGAGGCGAGAGGGAGTCCCCATTGTCTTAGGTTTGCAAATGAATATACCCCTGATTTCACGATAGAAAAGCCTGACGTGGTGTGAACCATTTGTTAGCATCTCGGAAACGGAGACTCCCGCTTTCTCTTTCCACAGCTCTAAGCTGCCTGATTTGGCTTTATAACATCCCACTGGGCTGGGAAGAGAGCAAACAGGGGTGGAAGGGCTTTAGATCAGGGCTTTAGTTCTGACACACAAGCCTGGGGAGAAGGGAGCTTCCTACAGGGTAGGTACCTCCCTGGGAAGATCCTGAGCCTTCTTGTAGGAAGGGAACCTCTGTGGCCAGTCTCACAGGGTTTCCAGTTTCCGGTCCACCATCTGGGCCCGTGGCGGAGGGGCAGACCAGGACAAGTCATTCATCACCAACCCTTCCTGGATCTGCTTTGGTCTTGGGTCACGGGTAGCCTCCGTGTAGCCAAATGCCTCACTAGATCCCTCGCTGTAATCTCACCGTCGATTACTCAGCCCTTCCTTCTTAAAGTTCTCTTCTTTGTTGACCACTGTCCACATTGGGACTATACTCCCCACCCCCAGTACTAACCTTGGGTGGGGAGGTGAGGAGTGTATGGGAAAAGAGAGAGTGAAGCCTGCAAGCCAGGCCTGGACTAGGGAAGGCAAGTGGGGCTCCTCGGGTACGAGATTTAAGGAGGCGCTCACTCTCAGGGTTGTGCAAATGCAGGGCGAGGGCCTCCTTAAATTTTGCATGCCAGGCTCCTCATTTGCCTCACCCTAGTCCCAGTCCTGCTGTGAGCACAGGCTGCACTGTCAGGAGGCCTCCTGGGAAAGCTGGCTGGGCTGGGGTTACTCAGACACAGCTCCCTAGGGCGTGACGCCACCATGCAACAGGAACCCTGGGGCATGCGAGAATTCTGCAGCCTGTGCTAGGCTAAAAGAACAGCACCTGTGTTCCAGGGTTGATCAGAACACCAACACTCCTTATACAATACCAGGAGAACACTTTGCCAAAGGAGAGCAATTAGAATTCTACAGCAATCACTTAAATGGCCCGCACAAAGAATTTTCCACCGGAAAGCTTGGCAGGGGCTAGCCTTTCAAACAGACGTGTGAAGCCAGCAGGTGGAATAGGATAAAGGGCAGAGTTTCCCTCTCCAGATGTTACTGTCACTCCTTCTGCCTAATAATTCTGAGACACCAGGGCCGTCTGCAGAATTTTGTGGTAGCATTAGCATGGTTACACTGTGATCTTCGCTTTGTAAAACATTCTGCTTTTTTCAAAACTTTTGCTAACATTTCCCACGCACCATGGATGTTGCAAAGCTCAGGGGAGGCGATTTAAAAGCTGTCATCTTCTCCCAGGTTTGTACAGAGCAGGGCTGAATAAATAAGTCATTCAATGCTGCTGTGGATCTTTGTTCAGCCGGGTTTGTCCTTGTAACACGTCATGGGCTCTGAGTCGCCTATGTTCCATTTCCAAAGGGCTCTTTGCAAACCCTTTACGAAGCTGTCATTTGAATCGCTGTTCATGAGAGCAGCATTTATAACGGCCACATTGTCCAGGCTGTCTAAATGCTGTGGTGTCGTTGAATTTTCTATGTGTTTGCCGGCTTTGAAAGGTCTCCTGTGATCTGCTCTGCGTATTGTTCCTATCCGACCTATTCAGTTAGGGCTGTCAGGATAGCTGAGGGGCAGGCACTGTCTAAGAGAGAAAAATGCTTCGTGGGGGTGGTCAGGCTTTTAGCAGAATAGCTTGCTGAATCTTTGTTGTGAAAATGAGTAAGGGCGGAATTCCAGGCCATTTTTTCTCATTGGCTATACAAGCTTAGTCATTTTCTCTCACTCTATTGTTTCAAACTGTGCCCACCTCTGATAGTGCCTTCTGACACCCTTCATCTCTGGGAGGTTGAATACAGTCCCCTGGAAATAACATCTCACCATCTACACCCTCAGGTGCTGTAGACAGGATCTGCCCCACAGTGGGTGTGGCAGGGTAGAGCTGGCTGCAGATTCTCTGCCTTTCCTCTCCTTGAGAGATGGGGTCTATGTTCCCCTCCCCTTCAATCTGGGCTTTAAGAGTACAGGTGGTTTATTTTTTAACATGGTAAAAGAAAAACACATAAAATACAATTTACCATCTCAACCATGTTGAAGTGTACAGTCCAGTAGTGTTCAGTATATTCACACTGTTGTGAAACAGATCTCCAGGACTTCCCATCTTGCAAATCTGAAATCCCATACCCATTACACAACATCCCCCTTTCTCTTAGTAACATACCCCCATCCCTTAGTAACCACCATTCTGCTTTCTGTTTCTATGAATTTGATGCCTTTAGATAGCTCCTTTAAGTGGAATCATGCAGTATTTGTCTTTTTGCAACTGGTATATTTTATTTAGCATAATGTCCTCAAGGTTCACCCATGTTGTAGCCTGTGACAGGATTTCCTTCCTTTTTAAGGTGGAATAATATTCCATTATATGTATGTACCACATTGAGTTTATCCATTCATCTGTTGATGGACATTTGGGTCGCTTCCACCTCTTGGGTATTGTGCATAGTGCTGCTATGGCATGGGTGTGCAAATACCTCCTCAGGACCCTGCTTTCAATTCTTCTGGATATATACCCAGAGTGGGATTGCTGGATCATCTGGAAGCTCTGTTTTTAATTTTTTGAGGAACCTCCATACTGTTTTCTATTGCACCATTTTACAGTCCCACCTATGGTGCACAAAGGTTCCAATTTCTTCACATCTCTCTGACACTTGTTATTTTCTGCTTTTTTGAGACTAGCCATCCTAATGGGTGTGAGGTGATATCTCACTGTGGTTTTGATTTGCATTTCTCTGGTGATTAGTGATGTTGGGAACCTTTAGAGAACTGGCAGTTTCTGATTCCCCTGCTGGAGTGACCACATAGAGAGGCCTTGGTAGTATGTGGAGCGGGAGAATGGCCTGGCTGAGCCCGCCTTCCCAGCCATTCCTGCAAGGGCCCCACCTATGCATGAAGCCTTCTTGGACCCTCCATACTACTGATCTACCTGCCAAATGCCACCAAGTGACCCTGGCTGATGCTACATGGAGCAGAAGAACTGCTCAGCTAAACCCTTCCTGAATTCCTGATCCACACAATTGTGAGATATAATAAAACTGGGTGTTAGTAGCCATCCTAATGGGTGTGAGTTTTTTCAACAAAACTTTGACAAAGTTTTAAGCCACTAAATTTGGGGATAGTTTGTCATGCAGCAAGAGATAACTGGAACAGTGGGCAGATGCCCATTCTCTGCCTGTGGTTTGGATTTGCCGCATTAAATATACTGTAAATGACACGAACAGCTGGACAGCCGGCACAATGCTCACAGGTCAGGAAGAGTGCGCCATCTTTGACTTGTGCGTTCCTTCCTGACACATAATTTCTAGAGGAGCAATACCTCAAACCCTGTCCTCCACCTACTGGTCTATCCATAGCCTCTCTTTGGGCAATCACTGGGTTGTGCCTCAGGTGGTCTAACTGTAGAGCATTAGGTCTGTGCTGAAGATGAATGCATGCTCACAACATACTTTTGGGCTGAACTAAGGCCTAACACTGATTTTGCTGCAGCTTAACACCAGCACTATAGGTGATGAGAAGGCCTGAATTTGTTGTGATTGCACGCATCGACATATGCCCATTGCTCATCTTTACTTGCAGGCCACCCTCCCACTCAACAATCCCCATCAGCACACTCTCTGGCCCGTGACTGCAGTGATGCAAGAAAACAGTGAGACAGGAAGCTACACACCAGTTACCAGCCCTTCGATATTCTCTAATGCCTTTTTACCCCAACCAGAAAGGTAACCCCAGTACTTCTTCCTGGGCTTTCTAATTCAGTTTGCATCCAAATTCTTAGTTGCTTGCAGCCTGGACTTTTCAATGGGCCTGGCTGTGACTGTACCTGCTAGGTGGCATCTATAGTTTCAGGGCTGGTGCCAGAGGCAGAGGGATGGGGAGTGGGGAGAAAAGGAAAGGAGGACGAAGTATTATAATCTTTGGCTCTTTTCACATAGGACCAGTGACTACGTTTCCATTTTTAGAACAGAAAGCTAGATACAAAATAGAAATAACTTACTCCTGAAGGCTTCCACCACCCTACCTGTCATAGTTCATTTTGGTTTCTATCATATTTCAGTTTATTTGCTTCATAGCACTATGCATGACCTGTAACCATCTCATGTATTTTCTTCTTTTCGCCTTTCTCCCCCATGAGAATGTGAGCTCCAGGCCATCAGCACCTCCTTTGTCTTGCTGAACGAACGGAAGAATTGAGAAACAGAAGAGCATCTCCCTCTCCCCTGCCAACAATCTACTAGGTCAGTGCTTCTCAAACTTCAATATGTTTAAGAATTGCCCAGGTAGCTTGTTAAATATGCAGATTTTGATTCAGCAAGTCGGGGTGAAGCCTGGGAACCTGCATTTCTAACAATCACCCAGGTGATGCTGCTGCTGGTCCCACACTCTAGGATGCAAGGCCCTGGAATGAGCTCCCTGAGGAGAGACTGTGTTCTGTTCATCTTTGTACTCTCAGCTCAATGATGTGCTTGGTATATAATAAGTGCTCAGAGGTTGTTTGTTGAATGAATGGCTGAAACCAACCAGTCACAGGAATCTATGAAAAACCCAGCAAAGCAAATCTTGAGAGACTGGTGGAGGTCCTCAGTGACCTGAAACCTCAGTGTGGACTTTTGGGGGCTTTCAATTCCTTCCACCTCCATTAAAGGGCTGGGCAGAGGGAGCCGAGGAGGGGGAGGGGTTCTTCTATCCTGAACCTACAAATAGAGATTTTAGCACTTGGTTGTCACAATAATTTTTTTTTTTTTTTTTCAGTACGCGGGCGTCTCACTGCTGTGGCCTCTCCCGTTGCGGAGCACAGGCTCCGGACGCGCAGGCTCAGCGGCCATGGCTCACGGGCCCAGCTGCTCTGCGGCATGTGGGATCTTCCCGGACCAGGGCACGAACCCGTGTCCCCTGCATCGGCAGGCACACTCTCAACCACTGCGCCACCAGGAAAGCCCCACAATAATTTTTTTAAAAATATGAATACATAGAGAGGTAGCTAAGAAATGAAAAATGTACAGCCTGAGACAGACCTAGTACATTTTCTTTTTCCTTTCTCCACCTAGCTTCTCCTATTTTTTAGCCTTTATATTCTCTGCCTTTCTTTCTCTTTTTCTTTCTGTCTGTCTCTTCCAACTTCATTTCCATCTGACACACTATTTTGAACACAGGAGAGTTGGAGGATAACTGCTCAAACTGTTTTTCTGACTCCTCATGCAAATCTTCTTTGCTGAGATGGGGCAGAAAATGGCCTGAGGTTCAGGTCCTGGTGACCTTGCCCTATTCCTGTGTGCAAGGGACAATTCACCCTTGACATCAGGCACAACACTATCTCATATGACTTTTCCTGGAAAATAATTCATGAGGAGCAATTTCGATTGTTAATTCATGAACACCTCTTTTCTCTTCTTCCTCCCCTTGTCCCCATTAAGGAATACTGTAAAATCTATTAAAAACAAGAAAACAGGCACAATTACTTGGTAGGCTTCCCCTAGCATGTTGAGAATAGAATGTGAGTGCTGACTTATCAATCCTAACAATATTCACTGTCCAGTTTTAACAGGAAGCCATTCCGTACTTTACACAGGTTGAAAGGCTTTTAATAATGAAGTCCAAAGACGTGCCCGTCGGAGGGGGAGAGTGTAGTACCCTCATTCTTAGTGTATTTCACGAGAACTCATAGATTGGGTGTCAATCTTACTACATCATCCCTGCCTTAGTGACTTCTAAGCACTCTTCCGTGCATAGAAATTACAAATTTTTCATAGTTGTGTTGCCTTTGCATTTCATGAATATCCTGAAAATATGTGTGTAATGGGTTATATCTGCTCGGCCCTACAAAAATGTTTAACTTCATTCTGTCTTTGCAGATTGACTGTGATGTGCACCACATTCTGGTTTAATGCTTATTCAACAATAAAGCTCTTTTCCTTTTCTACTACTTTTATGGAGAGATTTTCTGGGTTGGGGGATGATTTTGTTTATAATCATATTACCCAGACAATGTATATTGATATATCTCTATTTGTGCACGTAAATGCTTTCTTTAACACCTGTCCTCTTTTAGGACAGAATTTACAATAAGGAAGGAAATGTCTTTTGAAAATTTCTCCGAGAGTGCTAGAATCAGTTTTATTAAAAAGGGCTTTACTAACAATTACCTATTAAAGACCAAATGATGCTCCCCTTTCTTCTTTCTAACTACTCTACCAGCTTCTATGAAATGATGGTAAGGCACAACTCTTTAAAATCATCAACTCATCCTCTCCTTCAGGAAGTGGTGAGCCTTTTGTTTCTTAGGATGTGGACCTATGGTCTTGAGTAGTTTTAGCAGACAGAGTTCAAGGTCATGAGGCTTTCACATGCGCTTATTACCACAAATTTAACAGTCTTGATCCTAATTATCCATATGGGGGTTGGCTGTAATGAAATAAGACATTCAAGTATGATGTATGCTTGCTCTCTAGACCAAAAGGAAGTAGACCACAGAGTCCATAAGGCAATTTATAATCAAGATGTAATTCACACACACACACACACACACACACACACACACACACACACACACACACACAGTAGCCCCTGTCAGAGGAGAAATCAAGAACTAATGCATTTGCAACAAGGATGGATGTGGAGGGCATCATGTTAAGTGAAATAAGTCAGACAGAGAAAGACAAATACTGTACGATATCACTTATATGTGGAATCTAAAAAATACAACAAACTAGTGAATATAGCAAAACAGAAGCAGACACAGAGAACAAGCTAGTGGCTGCCAGTGGGGGGGGGGGCTGGTGGTGCCATATAAGGGTGGAGGAGTGGGAGGTACCGTCTACTGGGTGTAAGACAGGCTCAAGGATGTGCTGTACAGCACAGGGACTATAGCCGATATTTTGTAATAACTGTAAACGGAAAGTAATCTTTAGAAGTTGTATGTATATATATAAAAAGAGACCTAATGCGTTTGGCAAATGTGTAATCCATTACTGATTGGCTGACATCAGTTAGCCACAAATGACATAGCAGTACAGGAGGGACAGAGAACAGCTGAACTGCAGAACATTAGAGCTTTTTAGAATGCAGAAAGGAGTGGACTATTCTTCAGCATAGAACTTTTTAGAGGTGACCCTTTGCTGTCAGATAAATCCATGTGCTCAGCACTGCCCAGGAGGCCTCCCGTGGCCTCACCACCACAGCCTCTCTTCATGGGTTCCCCACTTCAGACTGTGCTCTGGCCTCCTGAATGTGACCTGCGGGTCTCGGAAGGAACCCTCCAGGCCTTTGCCCCTTCTGCCGAAATGCCCTTCCTCCCGTTCTCTAATTGCCGAATCCCTCTCACGTCTCACATCTCATCTTAAGACACTAGTCCTATAGGATTAGGGCCCCACCCTTATGACCTCATTTAACCTTAATTACCTCCTGAAAGGCCATATCTCCAAATACAGTCATACTGGGGGTTAAGGCTTCCACGTATGAATTTGGGGGGATACAAGTCAGTCCATAACAATGCGTAAGGCTCCTTTTGAGAAACATCTGAGGTTTGTTGAGCATCTGCTGTGCACTGGGTGCTTGGGACACAGAGTACTATCAGAAGCAGCCCTTGCACTCACAGAGCTCACTGTCTAGCAGGACTAGGCAGGCTGGTTAATGCATGACTAGTGCAAGATGGGGACCAAAAGAGAGAAGGGACGGGTCAGAAAATGCCGGGAGAAAGAAGAGAAAGTGACACCAGGGGTGCGCATGCATGTAAAAAATGCCATGTGAGAACACAGAAAGAAGACGGCCATCTGCAAGCCAAGGGGAGAGGCTTCAGCAGAAATCAAACCTGCCCACATCTTGATCTTGGACTTCCAGCCTCCAGAACTGCGAGAAAATATACTTTTGTTTAAGCCGCCTAGTCTGTGGTATTTTGTTATGGCAGTCCTAACAGACTAAGACAGGTTTCAACAAGGCTAACCTCCACCCCTCCCCACCTTTTTTTTTTTTTTTTTTTTTGGGCAGGTAAGCACTCTGAGACCTAGAGAAATGAAATTGCCCAAAGTCATCCAGCTAGTTAGCTGAAGACTTGAATTAGCCTTCTTTTGACCTAGAGTGATGTTCCTTCTCCACTAGTTTTTCATTTTTTTCCCCCAGTGAAACACTTTTTTCAAGTGAATCTTTTAGGAATTCCAGTTCTACACGTGAAACAGAACTCAATGCAGCTGCCCCGATCAAGGGCCCAGAACCCCACTCTGCCCAGTCTTCCCCTCTTCCCCTGTCCCTCCTCTACATCACACCTCTGCAGATCTCCAAGGCTTCATAGACTCTAGTGTGAAAAGTACTGCAGTACCCCACACCACCTCCTCCACGTGATACCACACATCTCTCAATCTCTCACTGATGTAAGGCATTAGAAACCTGTTCTGAAGTAGGAAAGCCAGCTGGGTCAGTAGAAGATAAGACAAGGCAGCCAGAGGATGGACAACTAGGATTTTTGAGATGGAAAGGTCACTGCAGTTGATCTGGCTCTGTCCTGGGGAGATGGTAAAGACCTCAACAAGTACAGTAGAATCATTCAGAAACCAGGTGTGCCCCTACCCTGGTCTGGGACTCATTTTCTAAGCGAGCAAATATCCAAAACATACACATGGCTTCGCTTCATTCCAAGGTGTACTGATGTTACAGTAAAGGCATTTTACTGATGACCGTGGGAGAAAATCCCACGGCCTTGGGGATCCCTGCCGCAGAAACTGGGCTTTGTGAATGCTATATGGCCAAGGGCAGTGCCTCCTCTGGACCTTCTTGGATCTCAGTCATCTGGGTATTTGTGAATATGCAGATTCCAGAATCCCAGGTAGACCTACTGAGGCAGTATCAAGCCCCCAGTGTGTACATTCAAATTTAAGATGGTTAGTACTTTGGCTTTGCAATCAGAGGAAAGTTTGAATCCCGGGTCGTCCACTTCCTAGATGTGGCCAAGTCATTTTACTTGCTAGAGCTTTGGCTTTCTTATCTGTAAAGTGGACGTAATACCTATTTTACAAGTTTGTTTTGAGAAATCAAGGTCAGCATTAAACCCTCATCCTCCCCGGGGGAGAGAGAGAGAAGAGAGGAAATAGAGTCAAATTGAGAAAAGCAGTTTCTAAGACTTCCCTGTGAAGTTTCTCCTATTTTGACAAATAATAAAATAAGAAATCCACATAGTTTCTTAGTGCTTATTTGGAATTAAGCACTTTAAATAACCCTTGAGGGTTTTATAGGCACTAAGGATAACATCCAAGTGCTGGAAAAACAACTTCATTGGGGTAAGCATTTGGCTGGAAGGAGGAGGGAAGGAGGCAACAGACTTAACCCCCGGAGAGGTCTGTTTGCTATTTTATGGACATGGTCATAACCTGAGTCATACCCCAGTCAGAACGCCTCCCCGAAAAGCTTAGAAATCAGCTGTGGTCCCTGTTCTCTGTAAGACTATTGGCTGGGATTTTAAGGTTTCTCTATGATGATAAAAGCTACCTTTATTGAACACCAACTGTATGCCAGGCATGTACTAAGTGCTTTACATCCATTATGCTGTTCAATCCCCACAAACACCCCTGTGGCAGGTAATATCATTAATTCCATTTTACTAGTAAGAAAACAAATTCAATGGTTATGACTTTGAATAGTATATACCAATAAAGATAACAAAGAACAAAGGCAAACAAGATCCAGCTCTGTTTTCTCGACCATTCTACTTTGATATTACTTCCCCAGACATGTCTGAGTCTTGAGACAGTCTTGCCTGTCACTCTACTCCTTCCTCTGATTTGCACAGATGAGACTGGGGTCTCAGTTAATACCAGGTTGTGAGTGTAAAGTCTAATGAATGGCATTTAATAAATGTTTGTAAGAAATGCTCTGAATATACTATTATAACAACAGAACAAAGTTGTACACATAAGATTGTTTATTATGGCAAAAAATTGGAAGTAAGTGTAATGCCACAATAGGAGATTGGATAAATAAATTGTGGTACTTTCCTACAACCATTTAAAGTGAATGTAGACTGACAAAGCAATCTTGAGAAAGAACAGAGCTACAAGTATCATGCTCCCTTACTTCAGACTACACTATAAAGCTACAGTAATCAAACAGCATGGTACTGGTACAAAAACAGAAATATAGATCAATGGTACAGGATGAAAGCCCAGATATAAACCCATGCACTTATGGTCAATTAATCTACAACCAAGGAGGCAAGAATATACAGTGGGGAAAAAACAATTTCTTCAATAAGTGGTGCTGGAAAAACTGGACAGCTACATGTAAAGGAATAAAATTAGAACATTTCCTCACACCATATACAAAAATAAACTCAGAATGGGTTAAGGGCCTAAATAGAAGACTGGAAACCATAAAACTCCTAGAAGAAAACATAGGCAGAACACTCTTCCACATATATTGTAGCAATATTTTTTTGGATCTGTCATCTAAGGCAAAGGAAACAAAAGTAAATATAAACAAAAGGAAACAAATTAAACTTAAAAGCTTTTGCACAGCAAAGGAAACCACTGACAAAATGAAAGACAACCTATTGAATGGGAGAAAATAACTGCAAATGATATGACCAATAAGGAGTTAATATCCAACATATATAAAGAGCTCATACAACTCAATACCCAAAAAACAAACCACTCGATTAAAAAATGGGCAGAAGTCTTGAATAGACAGTTTTCCAAAGAAGACATGACAAGCAGGCACATGAAAAGATGCCCCAAATCACGAAGCATGAGAGAAATGTAAATCAAAACCACAATGAGATATCACCTCACACCTGCCAGAAATGGCTATCATCAAAAAGACCACAGATAACTAATGTTGGCAAGGATGTGGAGAAAAGGGAACTCTCGTATATTGTTGGTAGGAATGTAAATTGGTGTAGTCACTATGAAAAACAGTATGGAAGTTCCTCAAAAAACTAAAAAATAGAACTACCATATGATCTAGCAATTCCACTCCTAGGTATGTATCTGAAGAAAATGAAAACACTAATTCAAAAAGATACATACACTTCAATGTTCATAGCAGCATTATTTACAATACCTAAGATACGGAAGCACCCTACGTGTCCATCAATAGATGAATGGATAAAGAAGAAGTGGCATATACATACAATGGAATACTACTCCCCCATAAGAAGAATGAAATTTTGCCATTTGCAACACCATGGATGGACCTGGAGGGTATTATGTTAAGTGAAATGAGTCAGACAGAGAAAGACTAATACTCTACGTTATCACTTATAGGTGGAATCTAAAAAATAAAACAAACTAGTGAATATAACAAAAAAGAAGCAGACTCACAGAAATACAGAACAAACTAGTGGTTGCCTGTGGAGAGAGGGAAAGGAGGAGGAGCAAGATAGGGATAGGGGAGTAAGAGGTACAAACTACTGTGAATAAAATAAGTAAGCTACAAGGATATACTGTACAACACGGGGAATGCAGCCAATATTTAATAATAACTTTAAATGGAGTATAATCTGTAAAAATGTTGAATCATTATGTTGTACACCTGAAATTAATATTACAAATCAACTATGCCTCAATTAAAAAATTTAAAAAGTAAAATGAATGTAAATCTATATTTTTATTTATTTGTTTGCTTGTTTGTTTTGTAGTACGCAGGCCTCTCACTGCCGTGGCCTCTCACTGCCGTGGCCTCTCCCGTTGCGGAGCACAGGCTCTGGACGCGCAGGCTCAGCGGCCATGGCTCACGGGCCCAGCCGCTCTGCGGCATGTGGGATCCTCCCGGACCGGGGCACAAACCCGTGTCCCCTGCATCAGCAGGCCGACTCTCAACCGCTGCGCCACCAGGGAAGCCCTAGATCTATATTAAATGAGTGATATCCGTGACATATTAAATGAAAAAAGGTTATTAAATAGCATGTATAGTGTGATTCCATTTGTGAAAATAAAACACATTTATATGTGCATAGGAAAAAAAAGTGGAAGGATCTACCCCATAATGTGCTAATTAAGCTCTGAATGACAGATTTATGGTGTTTTTCACTTTCTGTATTGTCTGTTTTGTTTTGTTTTCTTACAGTGAGCTGAGCATGCATTACTTTCATAATTAGAAAAAAATGTGCTATTATCATTTTGGAAATTAAATGCCTTGAAAAGAAAAGGAAACTGAACATTCTACCATCTTCACAGTCTTCATGAATTTGTGTTTGTTTCTCCAAGAGGGAGATTAGGAGATGGTCTGAAACTCTGAGCACACCATAGGGATAGCTATGTTTGTATTTCTAAGCACCCCTTTTGCTACCTCCACATATACTCGATATATTTTTCAATATGCCACTCAATACATTCTTGCTGAATGAATGAGCACTGGAAAGAAAATCTGTGATCGATATGCAAAGTATTGCCAAAGAAGCACAATTTCATAAGGACTGGAAGAAGCTATAACAATGGAAAAGAATAACTTTCCATTTCTTTTTCTTAGATTCCTGGTAGCAAGATTAACTTGTGTTCAAAGTAATTCCATGAATGATTCTACATCCTAGAATCAAGGCAGACCAGGGTGGTAATTGTTTAAGTCACTGTAAGAGCTGCTCCCAACAGACGTTTCCCATCAACCTGTCTATACTACATCTCTCTTCCTCGTTATTGCTGCCTTTGGGGGCTGCCACAGATAGGAGAGCTGCCATGCCATTTGTCCAGTGCATGTTCACTATAATAGAACATTCTTCTTTCACAGATAGGGAACAGATTTCTGGTTCTTAGAAAGGCTTCTCAACCTCCAAACAGACTTTGATGATTTTATTTGTGATGCAGGGGAATGGGTCTTGGTCAATACAAAAGAATACCAATTCAGTGACCATTCGAAACAGACTCAATTTGGCAATCAGATGTCTCTGATGTGAGACGAAAGTTGAGGTGTAAGTAGGCAGGGCACCAGATCAGCAGAAAGGCTCAAGAGATTAACCCTGACAGTTGCAACAGGTGCTACAGTAGCCGAAGTAGAAATAAATTATCTACTGTGTCACATAAAAAGACTAAACATTCAGTGGCCACCCACTCTGGTCTGTGGCAGGCATGATGAGAGGTGAACAGGGGCATGGCTGGTAAGCTTCCTCACCCCTTGTCCTGTCTGTTCTCATCAGCCTTTGAGACAGGGAAGCACAAGCAGTACCCCCACAGGCTTTCCTGGGGGCCACATTCAATCTCTATCTCAGACAAAGGAACACAGTGCAAAGGTGGTCCTCACTGCCCACCTAAACCTGCTCAGCTGCTAAAGGCGGTTTTGGCAGAGCCTGGCTTCCCTCCTGGTCCTTCCGGGTCTCCGGCCTGAAATCGTTTCCTTCCTGCTAGCAGTTTATCTCAGCACTGGGCACTGAGGTTTGCACCAGCACGTGTTCAGAGCCCAGTGAGGCGGAGGGGCTGTCAGTTACAAAGGGACAAACATACACCCAACTTAGCCACTTAGTTGCAGCCCCTCCATATAGACATCAAGCCAGGAGCTCTGGGGCAGGGTTACTGCTCCAGGCAGTGACTGGACAGTTTTTCCTGAGTTCTACAGGGAGTTGTAATGTGGGGAAGGGATAGGATGGAGCCCAGATTAAGATGAACAGCTCTGACGGCCCGCTGATTACTTAGAGCCTTCCTCAGAGTCTCTTCTGCTCTGCAGGGAAGGGGCATAAGAAGGCCCCCGGCATTATTCTGCTGAGCTGTAAGACATTCTTCTTAGATGTTTCCTGCTTCCAAGGACTGAATGAGGAGAGAAGACAGAAGGAAAGAACACCTCTAGGAAACAGAATTAGAATTGCTCCTTAATAAGAAAAACCGATTGAACTTACTTAATTTTGAGATGGGTACAATATACCAGGTAGAGTGTAGCAGCTTGAAGTTTTAAATTTCTATTTTATCAAGGCAATATGTGCATATTGCTAAAATAATCAAACCACAGAAGTGATCTTGTGATGAAAGAGTCACCTGCTTCATCCCTTCTCATACCCAGTCTTACTCTCCCAAGACAATCTCCTTTAATAGTTTGCAGTTAGACTAGCTACTTTGGTAGTCAAAATCATATGCTAATATTCCCCTATTTATTCATATATCAATTTTGGATAATATCTGTTGAATCGCCTTTAGAAAACTGAGGATGTGCCTCCACTACTCCTCACCTTCTTTCTCTCCCAATTTTGAGTTGGCTGCCTTAAATACTATGTATACCTTTACCTCTTTTTCTTGTTCTCTTTTTTTCTTTTAATTGAAGTACAGCTGATTTATAATGTTGTGTTAGTTTCAAGTGTATAGTGAAGTGATTCAGTTGTATATTTATATATATAAATATTCTTTTCCAGATTCTTTTCCATTATAAGTCATTACAAGATACTGAATATACTTCCCAGTAGGTCTTTGTTGTTTATTTTTTATATAGTAGTGTGTATCTGTTAATCCAAAACTCCTAATTTATCCCTCCCCCACCCCTTTCCTCTTTGGTAACCATAAGTTTGTTTTCTATGTCTGTGAATCTATTTTCTGTTTTGTAAATACGTTTATTTGCATCATTTTTTTTTAGATTCCACATATAAGTGATATCATATGATATTTGTCTTTCTCTATCTGACTTGCCTCACTTACTATGATCATCTCTAGGTCCATACATGTTGCTGCAAATGGCATTACTGCATTCTTTTTTATGGCTGAGTAATATTCCATTGTATATATGTGCCACATCTTCTTTATCCATTCATCTGTCGATGGGCATTTAGGTTGCTTCCATGACCTGACTATTGTAAATAGTGCTGCAATGAACATTGGGGTGCATGTGTCTTTCTGAATTATGGTTTTCTCTGGGTATATGCCCAGTAGTGGGATTGCTGGATCATATGGTAACTCTATTTTTAGTTTTTTAAGGAACCTCCATACTGTTCTCCACAGTGGCTGTATCAATTTACATTCCCACCAACAGTGCAGGAGGGGTCCCTTTTCTCCACACCCTCTCCAGCATTATTTATAGATCTTGTTCCTTTTCTGACTGTAGTCAGACTCATCTCTATTTGAGATGAAGCTATCACATGACTGTTCCTTTTCCTTCTACCTTTTTACCTCTGACTCTCTGACATAAGCTTGACTTTTCGAAAGTCAACTGGGGATTTTCAGTACATTAATCAATGAAAACAACTTAGAGAAGAACCTCCCCTCTGCCTTATCAAGGGTAGTTTAAGGCCTCGTCTTTTTACATGTCTGTATGATTGTTCGTGCCTTGTTCACACATATAGCAATGGCTGCATCGTATTGTCATGGATCTATCTGCAAGGGTATCTTCCTCATTGGCATTATGTGAGCCTGGACGATAAGAATTGAGCATTTGACCTCTGTATCCTCATGACCTAGTAGCATGCCTGGTGCATGGTAGGCCCTCAATGTCTGTTTGCTGTGGAATATATGTACTTCTCTCCATTTTTAGATAACTAGACTATTGAATGGTTGAAGGGGTGAGGTAACTTAAAAATATGTTCGAATATGGAAAAATTCATTAATGCTGTGTCTCTACTATCATGGCCTCCCGAGTGAGCATGTGTGTATGTGTACATGTATCTGAGGTTCTTGGTCTTGGAAAGAGCGGTCAGAGTGGCTCTGTAAAGAGGCAGCCCTGGGCAGGTGGCTGCCTTTCCAACGGCAATCCCAGAGGAAGTGCCGGCACCTTCCAGAATGAAAGGCAGGGCTGGTTTCCGCAGTAAGGCACACCAGATCTGCTTTTCTTCGTAACTTGTTCTGACTCTCAAGCTGTTGAGAGTTGTCACAAGCAAAACCCAACCCCAATCCAGAAAGTCCCAGTCCACTCAACCTGAACCACAATAACCTGCTTCTGAACATATCTCCAAGATTTCAGTTCTACTGAAAACTTCCCAGAGTTCTCCTGTTCAGCTTTGTTCACACACAAGATGACTTCATGGGAGAACATCCATTTTTTAGGAAATATTTTTTGCAAAAGTCAATATTCGTAGCAAAGGCTGTCGATTCTCTGCTGCTTTCCCCTTGGGCTTTACCATTTCACTATCCACTGGAACAGTGTCCAACTGCCCACCTCAGCATCCTTCTGCCTGAGGACTTTCTCTGGACACATGAGCCCTCTCTGCTTATGCATGGGGCAGACCAGAAGTGCCAGGGAATTAAGTCCCCTCCCCACAGCAGTCCTCAGTCGATGACTGGTCAGAATTGTTGTATAGATAGTACCTCCTTTGCCCCTGGACTCCCAGGCTTCCCTGGTGGGACTGAGCTCCAGTTACCCAAGTGACTTGAGGCTTCCCTCCCTTTCATGTCTCCCCTTCTCATGTCCTACCAGTGTTTCCTGGGATTGCTTTCCCAACAAACCACTTACACTCGATTCCTGGTTTCAGGGACTGTCTATGGGGGAACTCGAACTAAGATCGTATCCTTACAGAATATGTTAGTCACCTTCCCTTCACTGCAGCTGTTTCCTACAAAGGAATCAGTTTTGCTTTTTCCTCTGCTCTGTGGAGCTGATGCTGACGTGCCCCTAGCGGAAGTTGATACCCATCTTTGTGGGAGAGTTTATGGGGAAATAGCTGCTGGCATAACAAACTTTGGCATGAAAAGAGAAAACGCTATGGATTCCTTTAAGACACAGCAAGAAAGTCACAAAGCAGATTCTCCATCCATAGTTAGGTGTCGAGAGTAGTAAGCTCTCTCGTGAAGTTACATCAGGCTTCCCTTCCACTGACCCCTGACACCCAGGGAGGCCTGTAAGAGTTTTAATGTGATTTCTGGAATGTGCTTAACTTTCAGAGAGGGAATAGTTTAGCCCCTGGGAGAATTCCATTACTATAATTTTGCAATAGAAAAGCTTCCTATTGCCTAATCTTATTAGCTGTTTATGGACAGTAAGTGGGTGAAAGCTGAGTTTGTGACTTGGTAACTGTGAGGACATATTTTTTGAGTGCTTAGAATGTGGACTAAAGAAGAGATTATTTATGTATACAGAGAGGAGGTACAGAACTCCAGAAATGACCACCATTGAAATAGGGGGCACGTCGTATCCAAGTAGCCACCATAAAATAACACAAGGGAGGAAAAAAAGAGAGGAACTAGTTACTCCAATCTTTCTCCAGCTCTCCTAATAAATAAGACCTTCGATGTAACCTTGAAACCACTCGTCAGTAGCCATCCTTACTTACGTTTGTACTTTTGCTTAGTTTCGTACATTCACTCAACAAATATTAATTGAGCATATATGATGCATCAGGCACAGTTCTAGGCACTAGGGACATACTGGTGGACAGAAGAGAATAAGTCCCAGCACTCACAGACCTTACACTCAAATGGGGAGGTAGACAATAAACAAATAATCATACACTATAATATATCAGGTCGTTTTAAATGCTATGAAGAAAAAGAAATCAGGGTCAGAAAAGAGTTGCTATTTGGGGGCAGGAGGTCAGGGAGGGCTTCTCTGCATGAAGTGAGGGAACAGACATCTGGGGGTCTCCACCTTCTGGGTGGAGGCATCGGCAAAGAGAAAGGCAGGACGAAGAGCAGGGAAGCCAGGGTAGCTGGAGACAGGAGCTGGGTCAGCAAAGTGGACGGGCAAGTCCTGTGGGATGCTCGGACCATGGTAAGGCATCTGATTTTATTTTATTTATTTATTTTTATTTTTTTTGCAGTACGCGGGCCTCTCACTGTTGTGGCCTCTCCCGTTGCGGAGCACAGGCTCTGGACGCACCGGCTTAGCGGCCATGGCTCACGGGCCCAGCCGCTCCACGGCATGTGGGATTTTCCCGG